>NC_046157.1:169599097-169719097 GCF_011064425.1 Rattus rattus | reverse complement strand
TAGGTCAGTTGACATTTGATTATTTGCCACTGTGTTCTTTCTCATTTTCTGAAATACAATATTCTTTGGCCAATTATTAAAAATCATTTTGAAGGCAAATGTTAAATCTTACTGACCTTGATTGACTAGGGCATTTTGAGTGAGCAATGTTCTCTTTTATTTTACTTTTTAGATTATTGGTTATTCCCAGGAAAGTATTTGTTCAACTTACAAATATACAATTTTCTCAATCTACTTTCACTTGAATTATATAGGAGCAGTAAGCTATAGTATAATTTAAATAAAATAACATAATGGTGAATTGATATTTAAGGTCTTCAGCTGACAGAATCAGATGATTACTGTCTTCCACTTGCCCATAGCATAACAGAAAAGTCAAAGGGAGGAATTAAAGAACATCAATAACATGAAATATGATACTGACAGACAAGCCAAAATCTAGTCAGAGCTAAAATAAATTATAGGGCTGATAAAATTTGATTGAAGGGGAAACAAGAGCCTATTCAGACTTTAAGTCCATTAGTCAGTGATGTTCTCAACTTCATAGAACTCAACTCTATTATCTAGTAAATAATGCTAGAGAACATGCCAATAAGCGTCACCTGTCTTATGGCTCAGACTATATACTAACTGAATTTGATCCTTTGGGGCCATTCAAATGCTATTGCCCTAACATATGCATATGTCTATTATTCAATTTACCTTATGATTATTTATTATTATGACTTTAGCCAAATTATTTCAGATTTGAAGGAAAGAGAAAGGAAATAGAAACTGAAGTATCTTTGTTAAATTTGAATATACATGCATATATGCATGTGTATCCAGTGCACGCATGCATACACACACACACACATATCACCTTTCTCAATAATATATTTTTCAATAACATGGCATTAATTAGGAATGTAAGAGATGGCTCAGTCAGAAAAGGACCTACAGTTTATAAGGACCAGAGTTTGAATCTTAAAAACCCATGTAACACAAAACAAAAGAAAACAAAACCAAAAACAAACAAAACTAAACAAGTAAAGGTGGCATGTGTCTGTAACTCCATTGGTATATTGGAATGGACATAAATACATAAGAAGATGCTTGGATCTAATTGGTCATCCAGCCAATGCAAATCCATGAGCGTCACCAAAAGAATCTATTGCAAAAAATAATACAGAATGCATTCAAGTCAATGTATTATTCTACCTTCCACATAAATGCACATGAACACTAACACACAAATTCATATTCTGACAAGAGCACATACATATATCACGCACCCACCATTCCCTAATTTTTATAAACACAAAACAATAACCAATTTCTAAATAACTTCTTAAAAGTTAGGATTTTGCATCATGGCACTCTGTTATCTGTAGATATGTTTTACATCAAAGTTCATGATGGTTTAAACAAAGAGAAGATATACTAAATTTAAATGATTCTACAGCCCTGTGTGGCAAGATATGGTATGGGTGGGAAATAAACAGCCTGAATTCTAAATATTGTCTTGAAACTAATAACATAACTGTTTATTATAAGCAGTGGCTATGTGGTGAGAAAAAAAATCAAATCCCTCTTGCCTGTGAAAATTACTATCATTTTCATCACAAATTATTAAAATATAACTATTGAAGAACAAAAGATGGATTCAAAAAGCACTGAGGAACAAACAAAAGAATGATACAAAAGAAATCAACCCCAGTTAAATATGTGGAAGTTAAGAAAACATGTTTCAATAATGACCGACTGTGGGATTCAGGAGAAAGTAACAATATTTAAAGTAACTGCAGCTGTAAGTCGCAGGACCTTTAAGTACACAGAGCAAGGAGAGAATGGAGAGATGAACGATCAATGTTAGGAGAGAAGAATGAGACAGTACAGGTCTTAAATTATTAAAATTACATGGGGGTGTGATTGTTAGAGAGAACTAAAGGCTTCCAATGCTTTTGGGGAAAAAAAAGATAACAAACTGAAGAAGTAACAATGGTGCATGTAATCCCCAAATTCTGTAGAATGGGAAAGTCTATAAAACAACAAAATTTATAACTTATATGACCTATAAATAAAAAAGAAAAGATTCAAAAAGATAAACAAAGAAAACATAAGACAATACTGGGTCTCTCCCCAATTTCCTGTTAGTATCTTTAGATTTAAAAATAAATTGATTGGGTTGACTTTGATTCTGAAAGTTTCCTTTATGAACAAAAATAATTTAAGTAATTTTGAAGAAAATTTGAATATATATATGTATTTATCTGTGAGTTTAGTATGAAGGTCAGATTTTAACCTGGTTCTATTTACACTAAGATATTGTGCAGCAAAATGGTTTTGTGTAGTATTTGTGGACCAAGATACCATCAAGCCAATGTTGCAAAGACCATTTACATAAATGTAAATCTTTAAAATTTTCCTATTTAAACATAGTTATTTTCTATTCACTGCCTATGAATTTGCCATGTGATTCTTTGCTATCTTGGCATTGAAGTGACATGCAATGATGGATGGGAGCCAAGGGAAGCAAATCCAGCCTGCACTGTGGTATCTGTCAGAGGACAAATGTGGACTTTCTCTGTTTCTCGAGAGTCAAGAGACGGCTCCCCTACACATTCAAAAGAGTCAAATAAAGCCTCTCCTCTCTGGCCCCTGGGGATGCATTATACAGAGAGAGATTTCTGTTTATCCACAGGAAACTGATTTTGGATTTGTGATCTCACAAACTAAAAGAGGAAGCCTGCAACGAAATGTACTCAAGCATGTACACACATTCAGAAACATTGAAAATTGTGATAAAATTCTGCCCGGTTTCAAGGCGCATAGCAAACGGTAGGTAGGATTCCTTCTGTGAACCGTGGAGACAGCGCTCAGAGGAGCCCTCCTGGAGTAAGAACTACATCTGTAAGAATGACTCCCAACACTGTTCTCTCAAAGGACCAACATTTTTATTATAACAGCTTTGGAAGCAGTTTGTATACCAGAGCATTATTGAAATCAATGAGTAATAGCAATAGCTGGTGGTGCTGGCCTTCTAGATATGGATCTGGTAAGAAAAACTGCTACCCTGCAAAATGTCTAACCAATTAATGTATTTTTCTTCAGTCAGAATGAGGGGAATCAATATTTACTTCAGAGGTTGCCTTCCACGTCCATTTTGATAAAAGCTCATAGCTTAATTATCTTCCTTGCAAACACATGAAAGTGGGAGTCACTTTCCAGATGTATAAGACTAAAGTAGAAACAAATTCAGTGTAGTTACAGTCCCACAGCTTGGAGATTTGTGTATACCAGACCCAAAATATCTTAAAACAAAACAAAACAAAACAAAACAAAACAAAACAAAAAGCAAGCAAACAAAAAATTAACACTCAGAAAAAAATACAACCTTTACTAAATTAATCTAATTATTCAGAAAACAAATGAAAACATGAAATAGCAAGATATGCACTTGTGTTGCTACTGTACGGCATTTTCCTTCTGAATTGCAACATCTTTTCCAGCTTAAGGCATTTGTTCAGGGAAAAAAGGAAGGCAGATGGACCCCAGGAGCTAGACATGTCAACTGATGGGGAGAAAAGGATCTTGGGAGATGCTTGAGGATCCCTCTCCATCAGTGAAAAGAGTGCACAATTCCTGGAGGTGGGGATTTGGACAAACTAAACTGCAAAAAAGATACTCCAAATAGTGCAACAGCATAGAAGTGTGCACAAGGTTCCAGGGATGCAGGTTTTAAGAATGCTCACCTACACTGGGATGGGCTTTGCAAAAATGCAGTTGCTTTTGAGTTACACATGTCCCTTGTAAATAAGCACCCACCAATAGTAATGTTAGGAATTCCCACAAAATGTTCATCAAACTAGACATTGGTGTAACAGTTACTTGTCCAGCTATGAGCTCTCTTTCTGGGATGAGATGCTGTGTTCCTGCTGTGCCTCCACAAAGAGATTCTGTAACGAAACAATACAATGAACACAAGACAAGCTACCGGACAGAAGAAGATATTTTAAAATCAACACACTGGTGGACAGAGAATAAAATCAAAATCTTTTCTATGCATGTATGAAGTCTTCAAAGAATTAATAAATGTAAATCTTTAGAAAATCGTATACAGGGGTATAAGCCCCTCTCAAACTCTAATCAAAAGGTTAAAGAATCCAATTAAAACTGAAAAGGACAAACTGAGAGGTGGACATTTTTTAGCTCTATGAGAGTGTTCATGAATGCAAGAAAACAGTAGTCTGCACTGTTATCAATCAGATCCATGAAAATCACAACTGGGCTAGGTGCCGCTTCATGCCTGCACAGTTGGAAACAGATAAAATGAGATATCAACCGCTGATGAGAACATGGAGAAACACAAACCTTTACAACTGGGAGAAATATAAATGCTCTCACTCTCCTTGTGTGCCTGTTTGCTTTTGAGACATTGAATTACAACATTTGCTTGTTCCTTTTCCTCGCTCCAAGCTTTCCCATAGAACACAGCTCTCCTCCAAACCCATGTCCTCTTTTTACATCAATTATTACTGCATGCATATATGAATTTGTATGCATATATGTATCTAACTAGCCAAGTCCATATAATGTTACTTGTATGCATATTTTCAAGGCTCGCCATTGGCACAGAACAAATTGCTGTTTTCTTCTCTGAGGAAGACAACCTTTCTCGCCAATGGCTTTACTCAGTTTTCTGTAATTGTATGTGTATGTGGAGGTCTCAGGAGATTTTCCATGCCCAGGTTGGCACATTTGTTGATGTCTTCCTCATTCACCTAATATGTGGGCAGTCATGTTGGTGAGAATTTTCAGAAGGGAAAACTGTACAACTTTAGAAGGATTCTTACAGTTCCTCAAATAAGTTAGCTCATAGTTACCATACATCCGACTACTCCTTGCCATATACTCAATGGAGATTAATAATAATAATATTCAATGACAGCAATAATTGTAAAATAGTTATAATCTATAACAATGACAATTTTGAAATGTGGTCTAAATATTAAACACCCACCTAAGGCTCATGTAATGAATGCACAAGCATTGACCACCATTTGTACAAATGACTCAATCATAAAATCTCTGACGTCATCATTCTTGGTTCAGAATTAAATAGGGCTGTTGCAGATGATGAAAGTAAGACGTAGCTGAAGTGAATGGGGCTCCACTTAGTAGACTATACTGTAGTCCACTGTAGGCCACTTAGTAGACTAGTACTGGTACACTGTTTGATATGGATGACCCCACAAAATATTGCACTAAGTAAAAGCCCACTCACATTTTTAAATACTTATAATCTGATTTATTCAATACATCCAAAGTATGTAAAGGTATAGACACCAAAAATAAATTTGTTGTTCTCCAGTATTCCAGCAGAGGAAGCAAAATTAAACATTAAATTAAAACGTTGTATATATAAGCTGAATGCTCTAGAAATTGAATATCATTGTACCTGTGTAACTATTGACGAACTCTGAGAACTGGCCATGATGCCAATGAGGAATCAGAAAGACCCATGAAGATGGAGGAACAGTTGAGAGTATAGGATCTCTAGTAAGGTTGTGACTTATTAATGTGTTTCTCCTCCAATGCAGTAAACCAAATCAAGCCAAATCAAAAAAGCATAAAAGCATGTTTATTGGGGACAACTCCTGGGTTCAACACTGGTCCTAAGGAACAGAGTCAGAGAAGTTGCCAGCCAAGCTAAGGCGGGAAGGTTTTATAGACCTAGGTAAGGACTGATGATGTGTCAGCCAGAAGCTATGCCAAAGTATGGTCAGAAGCTGGGTGCCTAGGTAGGCATTAGGGTAAGCTGGCCACATCAGAACTGCTAAGAGTTTTTCAATGCTGTTGGGGTTGAGAGAAAGAGGGCAGATGGGTTTTCCCTGCTTATGCATGGGCAAGCATCAGGCTCCAACCAAACCTTTGTAATTAAAACAACTATTTGATGATACTTTAATTTTATATTTTATTTTTAAAAACTGCTTTTCTTATTTGTTTGTATGTGTTTGTTCTATGGGTTCCTGGGGGTTCAGAAGAAGTCCAGAACAGTGTATCAGGCCACTTGGACCTAAAATGACAAGTAGTTGTGAACTATGGCCCTGTATGCCAAGAAACACCCTGTGGATCTCTGATGGAACTGTGATTGCTCCTAACCACACATGATCTTCCCTTTTGTATTTTATTCACATTAGTATAATTTCCTTGCCTGTGAAGTTATTTCATATGTGGGATATGCTTGTTTTTCTGTATAATTCATTAATATGAGTATAATATTTGCTATAGAAGGAACATTTTCTGAATCTTAAAATTGTTCTATTATTGATTTTTAAAGTTGTTTTATTTAAGTGGTACATTTGGTATAAGCTAAAAAATTAAACAGAAAGATTCCTCCTTAAAAAGGTCTTATAATAGTTTATATTGATTAAAGCTCTAAATTCAAATTATTTTCAAACATACTTCGCTAGCTGTAGAGACCCTTCATTGGCACTACCAAAGACACAACTATGTGGTGAGTGAAATCTTAGCCACATTTGCTCTCCAGTCATGGTTAAACCCAAGACTACTTACTGTATATTCTATAATAATGAATTATCAAACATATCTTCCTTCTGCCTCAGGTTTGATAAAGTTAGGTGGAACCAGTAGGGAATGGCTGCAGAGGAGCACTGATTTCCCAGTGTGGCCTAATCGTCTTCAACAAACCTAGAGACTACCTTGGGAGAATGAGGTAAGAGAAAGGCCGAGAGCATTTGTAGGTCTTCAGGAGCCATCAAGAACATCTTTCAGCAAGAAAAATGTATCATCTCTTGGGGGCAAAGAACAAGTAGATTTGGATGCTAGTGTCCATGGCAATGTGAAGGAGCATGGTTCACACTCTGGAATGGCTCACGAACTTGTTCAGGGAGCTCATAATGAAGCAGTCAGCATCCCATCTCTAGAGTGGAGTAGGCCTATTATTCAGGCTTGAAAAGCGGCCCTTGCAAACTGAGCGTGGCAACAATTCACACTGGCTGTCATTATTATGTCCCTCAAAACAAGTTAGCTGACTCGGTGTAGAAGGGAAAGCTACGATGATCAAAAAATTTACCTTAACACAGTCTATCTTCCTACTAAACTGATCCGAATAAATTCAGAATTTCAGTTACAGAATGTTTATGTAGATACATACGAACCTTGTAGTACACTCCTAGAAAGGATTTCTCATTGTTTTCAACTAGGTTCTTTGAATGCTGTAATAGCCAATCAAATGAAAAGATTATTTCCTGATAGTTTGCATCAGCAACCACAACTTTGACTCTTAGGTCCTAGTCCTTTGGCTCACTCTGTGTTATCTAAATTGTGTGGAGTAAGGGTCAGTAGGATGTTCCCCTTCCGTTTTTGTTTCATTACAAAGGTCTTGAATGTAACTGCTGAAAAGCTCTCATGTGTACAAAGACCCTAAGAAAATGGCAATCTAGATGGCTAGATTCCTTGAGTGGAAACAAATATTTAGACTTTATATGCTATTACCTGAACATGAGAGTGAGTTGCTCAGGCCAAAGCATAACATTTGGATGAATAGAAAATGCTCTTGGTTTATGACTTAATCTCTGGGAGCTCCCAGGGGTCTGGAATAGTTGATACTGTTGGTCTTAAGAGTTGACAACATTTTGAATTTAAATAAAAGAACAATTAAAATAGAAAATGTTCTGCATTAATGGCTGGCTAGGTCTCAGTAGAACCTGTATGGAAATGAGCTAAAGCTGGACTATAGGATTTTGGGTGGGTAGATAAAAGCCAGCATTATAAGAGCATCTGAAACTGGTCTTATCTTCTAAAGGGAGTCATCTTTCTTATCTCTGGCAGAAGGAACACATGGCTACCCGAGGCACCTATAAGCATATCAAAGCCCATGCTGGCCTCCAGGTTCCTCAGCTTCTATTCACCAGTATCCTTTACACGTTTCAAAGTCCAGACCAGCCTCCTGGCCCTTCCCTGTACCAGCTACTTACTCTGATTATAACCTACTGTTCCCACACTCTTGCTATTCCGTCTCTTGCTCCCTGGCAGTCTGACTCTTGCTCTTACTATCTTGGTATTGTCTCTCCTAGTTCCCCCGACACACACACACACACACACACACACACACACACACACACACACACACACATTTGTGCTTCCTTACCCTGATCATGTCCAGTCTACTTATTTTTCTCTCTGCTCTGGACTATTCCTGATGCCTTTGGACATTTTCTCTCTTATTCACTGTAAAAGCCTTCCCCCTAAGGGAAGGGCCAAGTCGGCAGTTTCTTTACTGTGCCTCCTACATACATTTACAACTGAACGTCCCAAGAAGCTTTTGAAAGTTGCTAGACCCCTTGTATGTTTTATGGTCGTTGCAGAAGACTTTCAGTGTTAACTCTCTAGTGTCTTTTTAAAATTTTGTAAATGGACCAGTGGGATAAACAAAGCCAAAGGTACCACCTGATGACCTTCTTGAGTACAATCCCGGAGACACAAATGGTGATATGGGACAACCAACTTCTATGGGTTGTTTTCTGACTACATACTCACCATGGCGTTCTGCCTCTGTCTCTCTGTCTCTGTCTCTGTCTCTGTCTGTGTGTCTGTATATCTCTCTCTCTCTCTCTCTCTCTCTCTCTCTCTCTCTCTCTCTCTCTCTCTCTCTCTCTCTCACCAAACAACAGTGTTTTTTAAAATCCACTGATTTGGACATTACCTACTCCATTGCTAATTTGACCATTTATCTTGACTAGTCTCCTTATTGTTACCAGTAGTCCTCCATTCAGCATGCCTGGAAGATTTTGCTCTATTTCTGTGGTACCTTCATGTAAGTTGCCATGCTTAATTAATTCAATATTCATAATATTACTGCCTCTTATCCTCCCGTACTTCATAAAATTTAATGCTATCCCTTCTGTCTTCAGTGTCTATACTTTTTTCTACAATTTTATTTGGTTCACATAAATTAATTTGTTGGCTTACAAATTAATCTGATTAGTAATATCCAATATTACTGAACTGATATGCTAAAACAGTTACTCTGGGTCTTAATTTTAGGATTAAAATATACTTACGAGCATTCTGGGAGCTCTAGATGCAGTCTCCAAGACTGTGAAAACTCTCCCCTTAGTTATCTAACAAGTCAATTTCACAATGGAGAAAACTCCAAAAACCAAATATTACTCAACTTCTACCACTCCCGTTTCAGAAGGTTTACATTACTTTTAATATGTAAGTTTAAAGGAAATCCTGAAATACGGCATTTTTCCTTTCAATAGTCAAGGCTCTGTATTTTGGACTTACATGAGATCAACTGGAAGTTAATTAATGATGTATGTCCTAATTACCTCTTACTTGTTCCTCATGAATACTCTAATTTTGTATGCCTCTTCCTGCCTTTGTGTTAAGCAATGATTTTTAGCCATAGATTAAATTATTAAAATAAAACAAGACAAGGATCTTTTTGGGCACTCCTTTCCTGATACATTTAATAATAAAAGGCTTATAGAGAAAAGCTTTGTAATTTTGTTTAACATTGACCATAAATTCATTTTTCTTCAGTACTTTAAGATAGTCTCTCAAAAGTCTTAAAAACAATCGATATTTACTGGTGTGTGTGTGTGTGTGTGTGTGTGTGTGTATGTGTGTGTGTATGTGTGTGTGTGTGTGTGTGTGTTTATCTTCTAAACACCTCCCGTTGCACTTACTGTCAGAGAAATTCTTTCATTCAATAAAGAGCTTATCATATAGTTTAAACCTGCAAAGTTAATACCACAGGTGATTGCGGTTAATTCCTCGCTGAGCCCTGGAGGTTTGAATTAGCACTGCAGACATGACGGGCTTCCAGAAACAGTCCCAAGAGTTCCAAGAGTGATTAGAAGATAAGTCTTAGAATTTGTTAACTTGAACTTATAGGTCTTAAACACTATTTTAGGAGCGGGAGAGATAGCTCAGCAAGTAAAACGCTTTCTGTGCGGGCATGAGTACCTAAATTCAGATTTCCGATTGCCCACATAGAGCCAAACATGGTGGTCGCTACAGAGGAGCAGATAACATGTGCTTGCTCACAAGCCAGCATAGGCAGATTCAGTAGGAGACACTGTCTCAAAAAAAAAAAAAAAAAAAAAAAAAAAAGTTGGAGAACCAATTTAAGGACATACTCTAATGTCCACTAAAACCTCCACAAGCATGCAAATTCACATATGCATATATACACACATACACAAACTTCACACACACACAGAGACACACACACACACACATTATATTTAAAAAGCACATTCAAAAAGGCACACACAGATGTGTGACAAGAAAGGACTTAATAAAATAGAATAAGAAATTGGTTTACTCATTATATATTCACTAATTTATTTATATTAACAAAATACAATAGGTAAGTATTTTTATTGGTGTGTTTATATATTTGTGTGCGTTACTTGGGTATGATTAGTTGTATATGCTGTGTTGCATCTATGGAGGTTAAGAAAATAAAACTGTTGTAGGCTGTTTATTTCTTTTATATTGGTTATTGTATTTACTTACATTTCAAATGTTATCCCCTTTCCCAGTTTCTCCTCTGGAAACCCCCTCTCCTATCCTCCCTCTCCCTGTTCCTATGAGGGTGCTCCCCCAACCAACCACTGACTCCCACCTCCCTGCCCTAACATTTCCCTACACTGGGACATGGAGCCTTCCCAAGACCAACAGCCTCCCCTCCCATTGATGTCCGACAAGGCCATCCTCTGCTACATATGCAGCTGGAGCCATGGGTCCCTTCACGTGTACTCTTTGGTTGGTGGTTTAGTCACTGGGAGCTCTGGGAGGGGTCTGGTTGGTTGATATTGTTGTTCTTCCTATGGGTTGCAAATCCCTTTAGCTGCTTCTGTTCTTTCTCTAACACCTCCACTGGGGACCCGGTGTTCAGTCCAATGGTTAGCGAAGAGCATCTGCCTTGGTATTTGTCAGACTCTGACAGAGCCTCTCAGGAGACAACTATATCATGCTTCTGTCAGCAAGCACTTCTTGGCATCTGCAATAGTTCCTGGGCTTGTTGACTTTATGTGAGACAGATCTCCAGGTGTGGCCGTCTCTGGATGGCCTTTCCTTCAGCCTCTGCTCCACACTTTGTCTCCATATTGCCTACTGTGGGTGCGTTGCTCCCCCTTATAAGAAGGACTGAAGCATCTACATTTTGGTCTTCCTTCTTGAGCTACATGCGGTCTGTGAATTTGTATCTTGGGTATTCTGAGCTTTGGAACTTTTTGTGCTTATCAGTGAGCACATATCATATGTGTTCTTTTGTGACTGGGTTACATCACTTAGGATGATATTCTCTAATTCCAACCATTGGCCTGAGAATTTGATGAAGTCATTGTTTTTAGTAGCTGAGCAGTACTTCATGGTGTAAATGTACCACACTTTCTGTATCTATTCCTCCATTGAAGGACATTTGGGTTCTTTCCAGCTTCTGGCTATTGTAAATAAGGCTGCTATGAACATAGTGGAGCATGTGTCCTTGTTATATTTTGGACCATGCCCAGGAGTGGTATAGCTGGGTCCTGTTTATTTCTTCTAGCACTTGGATTCTGGTATTGTGTTCAAGTTGTCATTTTGGTGGTAAGCACCTTTATTTATCCTGAGTCTAGACAAGTACTTTAAATTGTTCATCAATTGATCTTATGCTGAAAAACTCAAATACACATACACATAATTACAATTTTTGAATTATCCTTTAACTCATAGTACTCACAGAAAACAAAACATTTTTTTTTGCCTTGACATATGTAGACTCTGTTTAGGTGAATTAATATTTTCTTACTCTTTGTACATTTCCTGAATGACAGTTTAAGAGGGAAATAATGAAGATTATTGACAATGTGTAGTCTTGGATCAATGACTATTTATACTTTCATAATATTTTGGCTGTCTATAATAATAATTACACATGCACATTATTTAGTTATTTTAAGTAACATGTATTATAACCATATATACTATTTCAAAATAAATATTTATTTCTGATTTCAAATCAAAGCAAAAAATGCTTTGCAGCCATACTGTTGTATAGGTTTCTAATTCCTTAGCAACTAGTGTCAGTTATCTTAAGAATCTTTAATGTTTGCATTAGTTTCACTCTTACATTGGGATTTGTCATGGTCTGTTTTTTCATCTGTCTCTAAAAATTTTTCAGCATATTTATTGTGTAAGTTCCTGGAGAATCTACTTTTTCCCTCTACGGTGGAACATCTCGTAATTCAGTTGTTCTGAAGCCTTTTCTTTCTCTATTACTCTATTGAGATGGTTCCGTTGGAGACTTAGACTTTACCAAATAGAGCTGGTAGCTATTTGAGTAGATTTGAGTTTCAGATTTTATCTGTCCATTTCATGCAAATTTTACACATTTGGCACAGTGTATTAATTTTTAATACGTACAACTCTAAATTATACATTTTAGGAAAAATATTTAATTCAATAAAAATAAAATATGGCATATTTTATACTTGGTAAATATTCCCTTTCAAGGGAACCTTAGAAGAAAGAAACAATTTTAATGCCACCAGGGCAACTTCCGCATTTGTACCAGTTTTCTGTTTTCCGATAAGTATGTTGTGCCCGTGGTGAGGGACAGTGGAAAAGTACTTGCCAGGCAGAGGGAAAGGCTCTGTGTCCCATTACATTGCACACAGAAACACAGGCACACACAAATATACACACATAGACACAGACACACATACATTCACACACACACACATACACACACACAAATACATTAAATGTTTGCATTTGAAAGTGTGCTATTTGTGGTATATTTTGTTTGTAACAATTTTGAAATTGATTGAGAGATGAAAATATGAATTACAGAAATCAATAGGCAACATATAAGCTGTTGTATGGTGAATAGCAAACACTGTTAGTTCATATATAAAATATTTGGCATGCCATTTGATTAATAATGGAACACTGACAACTGAGTAAGCACAAAATTTCTGAGGAATGACCTCGTTTACTTTATTTTTCTGCTGTAATAGGCATCATGACCAAAAACCAGTTGGGAGGGAAATTTTTAGGTTTTGTATTTATTTATTTATTTACTTACTTACTTACTTACTTACTTACTTATTATTATTTCAGGGCCTGATCTTTTCCAAGAGGAAATGGATGGGGACTCTATCTTGGGAAGAGGAGAGATGGGTGTAGGAGGGAGACGTATAGGGAGTGGAAAAGGTTAGGAATATATTTTATGAAAGAAAAAAATCTACTTTCAATTTAAAAAGCAAATAAAAGAATGTGTCCCATAGGCGTGGCCACAGTCCAAACTTGGTCAGTATAATTCCGCAGCTGAGGTTCCCTCTTCTCAAGTTTGCCAGTTGATAACCAAAACTGGCCATAGGAGTCCACGGTTAATGTGCATAAGGTCTGGGCTGAGACCCGGGCAAACACCACAGTATGGAAAGAAGGACGCATTATGACAACACAAACAAGAGAAGCAATCAAAGACCTTTTCAAGAATAAAGCAAACGTCTCAATGGTTATAAAGTGTGCATATAACCCATGGGACTAGGACTAGGAAGGTAACCTAGATTTATATATGAAAGACTGTGCATCTTAACAATAAAGAAGTTATTTATGTATTGACAGGTAGATTATTTAATAGTTTTAACACTGGGAATCATGAGGCCAAATTACCATTTGAACCATTAGCATTAGGAAAATAAAGGATTAAGGGAGCCTTAGGTATTTTGCAACCGTAATCCATACTTTAACATTAATTGGCACTTGACAGGATTTAGAATCCCTAAGAAAACAAACTCCTGGTCATGGCTGTAGGGGAGTTTCTCCACTGTGTTTATTTAGATTGGAAAAATGCATCAAGTCATGGAACAAGGCCTCAGAATCTATCCAAAGGAGAACGCGTTTCCTCTGTTTCCTGAGCAAGCAACAGAGCCAGCAGGTACCTCACATTCCTGCTATCCGTTCCTGATGGCCTGCTGTCTCAAACAGTGAGTCAGATCAAGCCCGTCCTTCTTTGTGTGGCTCACCTCAAGTGCTTCCTTAAGAGCAAATAGAAAAGTAAATGAAACGGCCACCAAGTGTTTGTCAACTGTAGTTTCCTCAGAAAAGTGCCACACGTACAGGAGAGGAACCTTCAGAGTAACGTTTTAGCTATAGCATCTGTTTAATTAAAATTTCACCCTAAGAAAATGCCATGTGCCTTCACAAGGAGAATTGTCTTGTCCTGAGGAAGAAAGCCAGCATGGAATGTACAAGCAAGTAAAGCTTAAGGTGATAACGCAATAGAAATAAACCAAACCCGGAAGAACAAACATCAAGTGTTTTCTCTAAGCACGGAATCTAAAAAAAAAAAAAAAAAAAAAAAAAAACAAAAAAAAACATGAAAATAAAAGGTAAAGTATTAGGCAAGAAAATTTGAATTAACAGAGAAGTGGGGATAAGTAAGGGCAATTAGGAGGGTGACTGTGTGTTTAGATATGAACGTCTGAGGCATGTTATTTTATCTCATTAATAGATTAATACAATTATAATAATATAGCTAAAGCTTCAACAATAAATTAAAATTTATCACAACAATCTTTCTGAATTAAGGAAGAACAAGAACTGCGTCCGGTCTCATAGGAACTAATAATCATCAGTGGCCTCAAAGCTGATGGTCAGAGAATGGAAATGGCTTTTCTTGGCAAAACAGTTGTTATCTTAGCTCAGGGGTCAGAACTGGGAGGGCCAGGGGAGATAGGAACATGAGGGAGGATAAATTAGACTGGAACACCTTTGAAAATGTGTTACCTCTCTCCAGCAGTTGACTGACGGTGTTTTATAGACTTCCAAACATGGCGGGCTATTGCTATTACACTTGCTTAACCACAAGAACTTTACGGTAAGACCCAAGACCTAATTGCTGAAAACACCATATGCTTGACTTATAAAAGAAAAGGAAAGGAAACGAATCCTAATTGTAATACCTGGCAAATGCTCAGCAGAGTCTGCACAGATGTAAATTCTGTGCAACAGAGGCATTTACTAACTCAGTCAGAGAATATGGAACACAATTTGTTAATACCTGCAAAAGGATTATGTACATGTAGGTTATTTCAGGGGTGACCACACAGTTAGAAACAGGTCTCATTATATGGAATGAGCAGATTGTATTTCTGTATTAAGTAAGTGTGTGTGCTGTGTTTGTGCATGCGTGCATGTGTGTGTGTGCGCGCATATGTGTGTGTATAAAAATTAAAACAAAATGATGCAATGAATTTGAAAGAGAGCAAGGGCAATATACACGGAAGTAGTAAGAGTGGGGAAAAGCAATCATTCTTTATATTTATATATATATATATAATTTAAATATAAATTAATTTTTAATTCAGTAAAAAAGTATGTAAAAATTATTTCAGGTAATATTAATAATCATTAACACTTAAATAGGAAACTTATCAACACCATCTATAGAATATAGAATACCTATGTTATTTACAAAATCTTATGCAACTTACTAAAGATATTAACACCAGAAACACTAATTTCATAACTTCCTGTTTTGCTCTAAAAAATTCCATAATCTGTAAAAGTTTTTTTTCTTCTTTTTATTTAATCTTTCTTTTTTTACACTCCAGATTTTATTCCTCTCTTGGCCCACCCTCCGACTGTTCTATATGCCATACCTCCCCATCTCCCTGTCTACACGAGGATGTTCCCATCCCCTCTAAACGCCCTGGGGCCTCCAGTCTCTTGAGGGTTAGGTGTATCTTTTCTGACTGAACCCAGACCCTGCAGTCCTCTGCCTTACATGTGTTGGGGCATCATCTCAGCTGCCTGGTTGGAGGTCCATTGTCTGGGAGATCTTGGGGATCCAGGTTAGTTGAGACGGCTGGTCCTCCTACCGGGTGACCCTTCTCCTCAACTTCTTCCAGCTTTTCCCTAACTCAACCAGAGGGGTCAGCAGCTTCTGTCCATTGGTTGTGTGGGAATATCTGCATCTGACTATTTCAGCTGCTTGTTGAGTCTTTTGGGGGCAGTCATGATTGGTCCCTTTTTGTGAGCACTCCATAGCCTCAGTAATAGTGACAGGTCTTCGGACCTCCCTTTTAGGGGGATCCCACTTTGGGACCATCTTTCCTCAGGCTCCTCTCCATTTCCATCCCTGCAGTTCTTTCAGACAGGAACAATTATGGGTTAGAGGTTTGACTGTGGGATGGCAACCCCATCCCTCATTTGATGCCCTGACTTTCTGCTGGAAGTGGGCTCTAAATATTAAAAAACGATCCTGCAAATACAATGGATGTTAGATAAAGTTGAATGGGAGAGAAAGAAGCTTATAAAAGTAATTTGGCTTTTTTAAAATGTTTTTTTGAAATAGGTTGAAATAAAATTGTATCACTTCCTTGGTCAGAGTCACACCAGGATATTTTACGTTATTATGACTATTGTGAAGGGTCTTGTTTCCCTAATTTCTTTCTCAGCATGTTTACCCTTTCATTTGTTTATCCTACTGATTTGTTTAAGTTAACTTTATATCCAGCCGCTCTGCTGAAGTTGTTTGTCAGGTTTAGGAGTTCTCTGGTGGAATTTTTGGGGTCACTTAAGTATACTATCTTATCATCTACAAAGAGTGATATTTTGACTTCTTCCTTCCCAATTTGTATCCATTTGACCTCCTTTTTTGTCTAATTGCTCTGGTTAAGATTTTGAGTACTATATTGAATAGAAAGGGACAGAGTGGGCAGCCTTGTCTAGTCCCTGATTTTAGTGGGATTGCTTCAAGTTTCTCCCCATTCAGTTTGATGTTGAGTACTGGTTTGCTTTATATTGATTTTACTATGTTTAGGTATGGGCCTTGAACTCCTGATCTTTCCAACATGAAGGGGTGTGGATTTTTTTCAAATGTTTTATAAACATCTAATGAGATGATCATTTGGTTTTTATCTTTGGGTTTGTTTATATAGTGGATAACATTGATGATTTGCTTATATTGAACCTGTCCTGCATTGCTGGGATGAAGCCTATTTGATCATGGTGAGTGATAGTTTTAATTGCTCTTGGATTCGGTTTGCAAGAATTCTATTGAGTATTTTTGCATCAATATTTATAAGGGAAATTGGTCTGAAGTGCTCTTTCTTTGTGGGGTCTGTGTGTGGTTTGGGTAAAAGAATAATTGTGGCTTCACAGAATAAATTGTGTAATGTTCCTTCTGTTTCTCTTTTGTGGAATAGCTTGAAAATTATTTGTCTTAGGTCTTCTTTGAAGGTCTGATAGAATTCTGTACTGAAAACATATGGTCATGAGTTTTCCTTGGTTGGGAAAAAAATCTTTATCAATCCTACATCTGATAGAGGGCTAATATTCAATATATACAAAGAACTCAAGAAGTTAGACACCAGAGAATCAAATAACCCTATTAAAAAGTAGGGCGCAGAGCTAAACAAAGAATTCTCAACTGAGGAATGTCTGATGGCCATGAAGCACTTAAAGAAATGCTCCTTAGTCATCAGGGAAATGCAAATCAAAACAACTCTGAGTTTCCACCTCACATCAGTCAGAATAGCTAAGATCAAAAGCTCAGGTGACAGCAGATGCTGGTGAGGATGTGGAGAAAGAGGAACACTCCCCCATTGTTGGTAGAATTTCGAGCTGCTACTACCACTCTAGAAATCAGTCTGTTGGTTCCTCAGAAAACTGGATATAGTACAACCTTAGGGCCCAGCTCTACCACTCCTGGATATATACCCAAATGATGTTCCAACATACAACAAAGACACACGTTCCACTATGTTCATAGCAGCCTTATTTATAATAGCCAGGAGCTGGAAAGAACCCAGATGTCCCTCAACAGAGGAATGGATACAGAACTTATAGTACATTTACACTTAGCTATTAAAAACATTGACTTCATGAAATTTGCAGGCAAATGGATGGAACTAGAAAATATCATCCTGAGTGAGGTAACTCAGTCACAAAAGAACATACATTGTATGTATCTCACTGATAAGTAAATATTAGGCAAAATGCTCAGAATACCCATGATACAACTCACAGACCATATGAAGCTCAAGAAGAAGGAAGACTAAAGTATGGCTGCTTCAGTCCTTCTTAAAAGGGGGAATAAAATACTCACAGAAGGGAGAAGGTGGGAGAGACTTGGGGGAAGGGAAGAGGGGGAAGGATCAGGTACAGGAATAGACTGGGATGATATGCAGAGGGTCAGAAATTTGAACAGAGGTGTGTAGCAGAGGGGATAGGGAACTGGGGATAACCACTAGAAAGTACCATATACCAGGAAAGCAAGAGACTTCCAGGACCTAGAGGGGATGAGATTAGCTGCAGTGCCCAACAGTGAGAAGGGAGAACCTGTAGAGACCATACCCAGAGGTTAGGCAAGAACTCCTGGTTGAAGGATGGAGTCACCCAAACATCTCTAAATTTGTAATCCAGAATAGCTCTTGCCTAAAGAAAATGCTGGAACAAAATGCAGAACAGAGACTGAAGGAAAGGCTATCCAGAGACGGCCCCACCTATAAATCCATTCCATATATAGACACCAAACCCAGACACTAAGGTGGATGCCAAGAAGTGCTTACTGACAGAAGCCTGTATTGTCTCCTGACAATACAGAGGCAGATGCTCACAGCCAACCATTGGCCTGAGCACAGGGTCCCTAATGGAGGAGCTAGGGAAAGGACTGAGGGAGCTGAGGGTGTTTGCAACTCCATAGGAAGAACAACAATATCAACCAACCAGACCCCTAGAGCTCATAGGGACTATACCACCAAGCAAAGAGTACACATGGAGAGACCCATGACTCCAGCTGTAGCAGAGAATGGCCTTATCTGTCATCAGTGAGAGGAAAGGTCCTCGGACCTGTAAAAGCTCAGTGTTCCAGTGTAGAGGAATGCCAGGATGGTGAGGTAGGAGTGGGTGGGTGGGTGTGGAAACACTCTCATTGATTTTGGGAGAGGGGCTATGGCATAGGAGGTTTGCAGAGGGGAAACTGGGAAAGGGGATAACATTTGAAATGTAAATAAATAAAATATCCAATTAAAAAATTTATGTCACTTTCTCCACCTCTCTTTTCTTTCTCCAGACTCTTCCAGATACCTTCCATATAACCCCTCCAACCCCATTCTTATTTATGTAGAAAATGGTTTTTAGTCTAGGAGCTCAAAAGACAGTAGTTTCTTTCCTAAAACAGGAAATTGTCATAGCGTGAAGGTGCTGATGCACACATAAACTTGTGTCCCACACTGTTTTGCCAAGAAAGGATGAATTGCAGGCAGAAACAAGGAGATATGTTTATTGACTGGGCAGACATTAACACAAATATTTATAAGGAGTATGCAATTTCAGTGATAAAATATTCATTGGACCAAGTTCTACCGTAACTATAAGTACATATGTTCATATGGGCAGATATCCAAGCTGCAATACCAATGCAAAATTTCACGTGGAAAAGAGATCCTGCCTTCATTATAGTTACTAAGTTTTGTGCTCAGAAAAACAAAGACAAAAACAAAAACAAACAAAAATCAGGTACCAAAACAGGCATGTTCATATATACTTTTGAATAAAAGATGTTATAAATTACACAAGCTAAATTATAAGTGACAAATTACTGGTATCACTAAGTAACAACCAAATTTAGGTATAGACACCAATATTTGCAATTCTTTAAAGTTTTGTCCTATGTCTACCACAAATTTGATTAGTTATTTATTTTATTCATATAAATAATTACCAATAACCATCACAATATAGGGTAATTTTGCTTCCATCAATTTTCTGTCTTCATTTACATAACACATGGTAATAGAAAGTGTTTTTTAGAATTTTTACATAAATGGAATTGTCCTTGTATTGTCTTTTGTTTTGAAAATGAAGAGTCCATTAATCTAAACCTGTGAATATTTAACTTAAAGAGGAAACATTAATGTGACTAAAACTCTAGTGTACTGAGTGCAGTGATCCTGAAATATTTAGAACGACTTCAAGCAGGTAGCGTGATAAGTCTTTGTTAATGCAAAACATTTTTTTTGCATCGAAGCATTTAAGCAAGAAGCAGCAGTAATGTTGGCTTCTAGCTCTCATATGTTGTGGTTGAGACAGCCAGTGGCTATCAGCACTTATCAGAAAGTGTGGCCATAATGAATTCTGAAGCTGGGAAAAGTGACAAATTCTTCAGTACAATGAGACACATCCTCCGTGATAGCCCTCAGTGTTTTACAGTTTTCAGAGCTAATTAGAAGCAGGTTCCAATGCATTCCCTCAGCCTTTGCCTGGAATAGGAGAACAGAGTCAGCTTTTTAAGCCCAAGCCAGATGCTGATTTTATAACCTTAGCCATGTAGGCTAAGTGCTAACAGCTCAGGATCTGAGACTTTCAAAGTTATTTTTAGGACAAATCACTTAATGAGCAGGTACAAACTTAAGCATAAATGAACAGCAGGGCAGAAGCAGCCAAATGTCAGGGAGGGACTCAGATGGTAGGACAAATTGTAATTATTCAATCCAGTTATGGACATTGGTGAATGAAAATGAACCCTTGCCAACTGCTACCTGGGCAAAAGGTTTATTTTTTATGCATAGAAAAATAAAATAGACGAAAAATGATATAACACATTACATGTCAAACTAACTTTCTCTTGCTGTCTGTCAAATAAACACAAAGCCAATTTCATGTTCATGCTAAGGATTCCCTCAGTCAACTCTATTAGCTCTAATATTTGCATCATACATTTAATGAATAGTACAGCTTTATTTTGTACTAGATTATCCATAGTGACACATGTAGAATGCTCTAAGCCATCGGCAGGGTCATAAATTACCCACTCTGCTACTCTCAGATTAGCAACCACAGGCCATGTCTCCAGTAATCATTAACAGTCAGTATCAGGAAGACTCAAATACATCTGGTAGTTTACATGGTGAAGATTAAACCAGATTGCTAGGATCTAGAAAACTGGTAAATCATGGAACCCCAACTTTGCCCTTTAATGATGTGTTGCAGCCTGAGACATTGATTTGCAACTTGGTTTGGTTTTGAATAAAGAATGCAAGGAAAATAGATCAACAATTAGTAAGTTGGATGAGTTTATCCGATCATTTCAGGCATTTTTTTAAAGAAAACACGATGCTAATTCAAAGCTCCTTCTCAAAATATTTTTCTTGAAAGTTAATTCTATAAATAAGCACATTTTAAAAAATATTTTCATCATACACTGCATCTTAATGCCACAGATACTTTTATTTCAAGTAATCACTAATACATCTAATAGCATTTGGTGTTTGAGGAAAGTGGATATTTTAACCCATTTTGAGCAACAGTTGCAAAGTAGATGGTAGTCTCTGCCACAAAGAAAAGAATAATAATAATAATAATAATAATAATAATAATAATAAAGCTGAAGTTTGTTCTATAAAATATAGAATATTCTGCATGGATAAGACATAATAGATTGGGTCAGTAATTAACAAAAGTTTGTGTGAGCCACCTACTCTCTCAGAATTTAAATTATGGCCACAGTAACACTTAGAATTTGCTTATCAGTTCTATCAGTCCAGGCATGGCTTATAAATCAGTAGGACTGAATCTATATAACATTCCTTTTGTATCTATTTTGAACCTAGACTTCTAGTCTTATTAAAATTCTTACTTGCCTAATATCAGCAGACTCCAGTTTCAATTAGAGTTAAATAATTGTGTTCACTACCAAAGTTCTCACTATCTAAGCTGGAATCCTGTTGGGGGGCAAACCCCAATAAACAGTTTTCTGTTGCTGTCAGTCAGAAAGAATGACAGAATTTGATTCTAGCTGATTTTTCCCTTGATTGATTAATAATAATCAGCAGAGCTTGACACAATAAACTTTCCAAACTAATGCTTTCCCAAATATAAGTAAAGGTGATTCTGATGGTGGTGTTGGTCATGAGATGGAAACTGACCCAAGTGAGCATTATTCTGGTCAACAATACATGAATCTACTTGTCTCAGAGTTGTTGGGTAAAGATCTCCAGTATAGTGAATGAAGCTGTGGAAGTATCTAGTAATTTTCCACACTAATAGATAGACCTATTGTCTTACTCAGGGTTTCTATTCCTGCACAAAACATCATGACCAGGAAGCAAGTTGGAGAGGAAAGTGTTTATTCAGATTCCACTTCCACACTGCTGTATATCACTAAAGGAAGTCAGAACAGGAACTCATATAGGGGAGAAACTTGGGGGCAGGAACTTGGAAGCAGGAGCTGATACAGAGGCCATGGAGTGATGCTGCTTATCGAAATGCTTGCCCTGGCTTGCTCAGCTTTATTTCTTCTTTCTATCTTTATTGGATATTTTCTTTACTTACAGTTCAAATGTTATCCCCTTCCTGATTTCCCCTCTGGAATCCCCCTATCCCTTCCTCCCTCCCCCTGCCTCTATGAGAGTGTCCCCCCACACACCTACCCACCCACTCCTTCCCATTTCCCTGCCCTGGAACCCTGGAATTACCCTACATGGGGGCATTGAGCCTTGACAGGGCCAAAGTTTCTCCTCTCATTGATGCCCTATAAGGCCATCCTCTGCTACATATGTGGCTGGAGCCATGGGTCTCTCCATATGTATTTTTTGGTTGGTGGTTTAGTTTCTGGGAACTATGGAGGATCTGGTTGGTTGATATTGTTCTTCCTATGGGGTTGAAAACCCCTTCAGTTTCTTCAGTCCTTTTTCTAATTCCTCCAATAGGGACCAGGTTTTCAGTTCCTTGGTTGAAAGCATCTGCCTCTGTATTTGTCAGGCTCAGGCAGAGCCTCTCAGGAGACAACTATATCAGGCTCCTGTCAGCATGCACTTCTTGTCATCCACAATGTTGTCTGGGTTTAGTGACAATACATGGGATGGATCCCCAGGTGGGGCAGTCTCTGCATGACCTTTCCCTCAGTCTCTGTTCCACACTTTAACTCTATATTTCCTCCTGTGAATATTTTGTTCTCCCTTCCAAAAAGGACTGGAACATCCTCTCTTTGGTCTTCCAACTTTGTGAGCTTCATGTAGTCTGTGGATTGTATCTTGGGTATTCCAGGCTTTTGGGCTAATAACCACTTATCAGTGAGTGCATACCACGTGTGTTCTTTTGTGATTGGGTTACCTCACCTAAGATGATATTTTCCAATTCTATGCATTTGCCTAACTATTTCAAGAAGTCATTGTTTTTAATAGCTGAATAGTAGTCCATTGTATAAATATATTACATGTACTGTATCCATTCCTCTGTTGAAGGGCATCTAGGTTTCTTCCAGCTTCTGACTATTATAGATAAGGCTGCTATGAACATTGTGGAGTAAGTGTCCTTGTTATATTTTGGAGCGACTTTTGGTTATATGCCCAGAAGTGGTATAACTGGGTTCTCAGGTAGTACTATGTCTAATTTTATGAGGAAACTCCAGACTGATTTCCAGAGTGGTTATACCAGCTTGCAATCACACCAACAATGAAGTGTTCCTCTTTCTCCATATCCTCACCAGCATCTGTTGTCATCTGAGTTTTTATCTTAGCCATTCTGATTGGTATGAGGTAGAATCTCAGTGTTGTTTTGATTTATATTTCCACTGATGACTAAGCATGTTGATGATTTCTTTAGGTGCTTTTCAGCCATTCAGTATTCCTGAGTTGAGAATTCTTTGTTTAGCTCTATATCTCATTTTTAATAGGGTTATCTGATTCGCTGGAGTCTAACTTCTTGAGTTCTTTGTATATGTTGGATATTAGTCCTCTATCATATGTAGGATTGGTAAAGATCTTTTCCCAATCTGCTGGTTGCCATTTTGTCCTATTGACAATGTCCCATCCCTTACAGAAGTTTTGCAGTTTTATGAGGTCCCATTTGTGAATTCTTGATCTTAGAGCATATGCCATTGATATTCTGCTCAGGAAATTTTCCCCTGTGCCAATATATTTTAGGCTTTTACCCATGTTCACTTCTATTAGTTTCAGTTTATCTAGTTTTATGCGGAGGTTCTTGATCCACTTCGATTTGAGCATTGTACAAGGTGATAAGAATGGATCGATTTGCATTCTTCTACATGCTGACTTCCAGGTGAACTAGCATAATTTGTTGGAAATTCTTTCTGTTTTCCACTGGATGGTTTTAGCTCCTTTGTCAAAAATCAAATGTGTGGGTTCATTTCTAGGTCTTCAGTTCTATTCCATTGATCTGCCTGCCTGTCCTGTATCAATACCATACAGTTTTATCATGATTGCTCTGCAATATATCTTGAGGTTGGGGATGCAGGGATATTTAATATATGGAAATCCATCGATGTAATCTACTCTATAAACAAATTCAAAGAAAAAAAACCACAGGATTATCTCATTAGATGCTGAGAAAGCATTTGACAAAATTCAACACCCCTTTATGGTAATAGTCTTGGAAAAATCAGGAATTCAAGACCCATACCTGAACATAGTAAAAGCAATATACATCAAACCAGTAGCCAATTCAGTTTTAATGGAGAGAAAATAGAAACAATCCCACTGAAATCAGGGACTAGAGAAGGCTGCCCACTCTCTCCTTACCTATTCAATATAGTACTTCAAATCCTAGCCAGAGCAATTAGACAACAACAACAACAAAGTTAATGTGATACAAATTGGAAAGGAAGGAATCAAAATATCATTATTTGCAGATGATATGAGAGTATACTTAAGTGACCCCAAAAATGTCACCAGAGAACTCCTAAACCTGATAAACAACTTCAGCAAAGTGACTGGATATAAAATTAACTCAAACAAATCAGTAACCTTCCTCTACTGAAAGTTTAAATAGGCTGAGAAAGAAATTAGGGAAACGACACCCTCCACAATAGTCACAAACACTATAAAATACCTTTGTGAGACTCTAACCAGCAAGTGAAAGATTTGTATGACAAGAACTTTAAGTCTCTGAAGAATGAAATTGAGAAATATCTCAGAAGATGGAAAGATCTCCCATGCTCATGGATTGGCAGGATTAATATAGTAAAACTGGCCATTTTGCCAAAAGCAATCTATAGATTCAATGCAATCCTCATCAAAATTCCATCTCAATTCTTCATAGAGTTGGAAAGAACAATTTTCAAATTCATTTAGAATTACAAAAAACCCAGGTCAGTTTGCTTTCTTATGGAACCCAGGACTACCAGCCCTGCGTTGTCACCACCCATAATGGGCTCGCCCCTCCCACTCTTGATCCCCACTTGAGAAAATGCCTTACAGCTGTATCTCATGGAGGCATTTCCTCCAAGGAGTCTCCTGTGTCTGTGATAAGTCCAGCTTGTGTCAAGTTGACACACAGAACTAGCTGGGACACTATGTCACCTCAAGTCTTAAAACAGAATCTTGGTTTAGATTTAAGGTGCTCAATAAAATGAGGCAACATTGAAGTTGGTTTAAAGACAGGTTTTTCACACACAGCCAGGGCCTTTGTTTACCAAGTCTCCTGTCAACTTTTCATTCTCAGTCATTGGTTTCACTATGTTATACCTAGTTATCATGGAGACTGTGTGACTTTGTGAAACCCTGTCAACCATTTGACCAATCATTAGCTAGGGGAAAGAAGAATGAGCTACCTTTTGACACATCGTTATAAGATGGAGGCATAATGCAGTCTCTTTTAGATATAGTGATCAAAAAAACTTCCTAATTATACAAGAATACTGCAAAGCAAAACATACATTAGCAAAGGTGCACATAACACACACACACACACACACACACACACACACACACACACACACCATTACACTAACAAATGTAGGACTGTTTATCAGACCAGGTAACTGGGCTCCAGAAAATATTGATTAAACTAATGATAATTTGAGATTTACTTCAGAAATGTGACAGTCTCCTGAAAGGAAAAGTAAAATGACAACAACAAAACTGACAAAACAAAACAAAAATCAAAAACAAAATAATATCAATGTCAGTTGGCACAGGCTGAAAGACATTTAAAAACACAATGTCTTTTGGGGGAAGCTGATTTTCTAGCAGAACTGGGATAAAATTAGGGCGTGAGTATGCAATTGGGTGGGAGAGGAGGAGCCTATTTTTAAGGGATACCCTGAGTCTTATTTCTAGCCCTGGGATAACAAAACAGAAAAAGAAGGTTCTTTGTCTGAATGATTAGACTATCAGCGAATGCAAGAAGTTTAGTACCTGAAAGATGCAAATGCTTCCCATCATTTACTATTAAAGTTTTGAACAGAGTGATTCCAGTAAACCGATGCTCCTTAGATTTATGGCCCTGAAGGAAGGATCAAATAAGAGATAGTTTTCACTCATTGCTAAAACTGAAAATTAAATCTTGTTAAGTTTGAAGCACAGGATACATTAAATAAATGATGGTGAATTACTTTGGACAGCATGACTCAGAGCTATGAGACAATCTATTCATGAGATATATGCACAGACACCCTAGATGCCCATGCTGTAGCTTACCCTGTGGAGATCTCTGCAAATACAGCCATCAAAGGAATGATCTTGAGTCAAGAAGGAGGCCCAGGCCATCACAACTCAGTTGCTGGTGCTGGTTTAAACCTCTAGAGTATGACAAGGGGCAGTTTATTTTAGGCATAATTAAGTATGGCACAATTTGGGGAAAAAAAAGTTTCCTGGTGTAATACAATCCCATGTGTACAATAAAGCTTATCAAATAATAACATTGAAACTCTTCAGAGTATGTGTCACCTCTTTTTAGAAGATGAATTCCATAAATTAACTACATAGATTATCTTAAGGGCCTGGGGGAGGGTCTGGTAAAGTCTCAGTTGTACATCTGGTTCTATTTGTAAGGATTGGGAGCAAGGTGGTGCTTGGGGGTTGGAAGTAGGGCAGGAAGATCTGGTCTGACTCTGCAGAAAGCCCTGAGGTCACCAGGCTATTAACCAACTCCATTCCATTATGGGTGGAGAACAGCTTATTTATGTGTTCCTTTGAAGAAGTAACCCTGGGTGTTCAACATTCCTGGTTTTCCTAACTCTGTAAATACAAAGACCTCTATGACCCAGACATATCTATTTTCTATATTTATGTCAGGGTCTCACTCTGCACATCAGGTTGGCCTGAAACCCACAATAATGTAGCTGTCTCGGGGTGAAGATCTGAAATAATGAAATGCATCACCGTACCCAGTTTGCAATTAATTCACGAGGAAGAGTCAGGAGTGAACAAAGGAGGGCTGGAGAGAGTGTATAGGATATTAATCTGGATCTGAACTGAGGACGTGATTGTTGTAACATGGAGATACTTGGAGTTAAATGGATAGCATTCTTATTATTAGAAGTTTGCCAATTCTCTCAGTAAGCACTACTGTCAAAAACACCAGTTCCTGAAATGTATGAGTCCTAAAACAAAGGATATTTTATGATCCAGTTGTGCAATTGCAAGAAATATACTGAAATAGATTCATCATGGGAGCAATATCCCTCAATGACAGTGTTAGATGTTATCAGAGGACAGTGGGAAAGGAACACTGGGAGGACTCAAAGTCCACAAAATGACAGGATTGTCAAACGAAGGGTAGATCAAGAAATATCCGCCTTCATTCCTATCATCTGGATGAGGAACCTTTAAAACATGCTGAAATTGATATCAGATCAGATTTCTTCAATGTAGCTGCAAAAAAGAAATTTAACAGCTTTGTATCTGTTTTGTTATGGCAGGAAACTTGTCTTTTCTCGTGGCCCTCCGAGTTGAGAAGATACGCACTAGGACTAGCATCTGTCAGTCATCACACTGGGTCTGGAGATTAGGAATTGTGGTAACTATTTAATCTCCATCGAGGTTTCTACCCTACCTTTGATCATTCGGTTTCCAGATAAAAGATAGAAAACTTTTATATTTATGATAAATATATATATATATATATATATATATATATATACACTAAAACTGGGCAGGTGTCTACCCTCCAATCTATTATGTCTATCTACTTCCCTGTCTATAACCCCAAGATATGACTTACCATACTGCACCTGGGACATTCTTATTCCAATTGGCTAGTTCTCATAGCCACGCTTTCATGATTTACCTACACCATGATGTCCTCTCTTTCCACCTTCTCTCTCTCTCTTCTCTAGGTCTCTGCTTCACAAGCCTGAGAAACAAAGTCCTGATGACCTCTCTCTCTCTCTTTTGCCCAGCTATAGGGTGTAAGCATTTGTATTCAACCAATTGTTTTAAACGAAGAATTAAGGTTACAGAGTGTCACTTAGAATAAGTGAGGTTCTCCTAGTCCATAGGAAATGAGGCCCAGGGAGCCAGTATTTAGCAATACATAGCAAAAGAGGAACCCTCAACCAGAATAGATGTCATTATTCTATCTCTTAAGGATGGTGTAGACTATTCATGAAAACATGTATACTCAGTGAGAGTTCCCTCTTCCTACCCCTTCCCCTCCTCCCTACTTCCTCTTTTCCTCTCTTTCTCCCTTTCCTCTCCTCCCTCTCTTCCCTCCTTCCTCTCTCACCCGCTCTCTTTCTCCCTCCCTCTGTTTCTCCCTCCCTCCCCCTCCCCTCCCTCTCTCTCCTTATGTGTGTGTATGTGAAGAGTAGGACATGGTATTGCCAGTGATCCTTATCCAGAAATTTTTATCTAATTCTTCCTGGAAATGGCGCCTTCCCTGGAATCCTGTATTAGCTAGGCATAATGAATAGTTTGTAGAGCAGGCAAATGGACTGTTGAAAACTAACCAATCATGAGAAGTTATCCTCAGTCCTTTGAACATGTTTACAGAAGTTTCTGTCTGTCAATATGGGTCTACAAATGACTATGGTAAGTTCAAACTCCATAACCGTGTCAAGGAATCATGGAATGGATATGAATTTTTTCTTTTTACTATGAACCAATGAACATTTAGCAATTGTTTGTTACTACAACATAAACACATTTCTTCTGACTGATCCGAGTGCTTTTGTGTTCCAAGGAATTAAAAGTTAAATAAAAAGGAAAGATGGAAAGGAACCTTTGATGTTTTTAATTGAGTCATAAATAATAGCTTCTAGACATGGTGTGTAAGACACAATTTCCTCTTTGAAAAAGACATTAGTAAATTATTCAGAGGCTTACATGTGGGCAGTTGTGGTTTTGATGGCTACTCTGTGCCCAGTATCAGATTTGGGGTTATTGAAAACTACCCCTTTCAGATCCCGTTCAGATCCCATTCAGATCCCTTTCATCCTGGCTGAAGGGCTATGGCAAATCTCACCCAGTAGGGTACTGCGCAGCTTATGCCTGAGGTTGTTGCATGGATATCCTCTGTCATCAAATTGTTTATCGAATTCTAAAGCAGCAGGAGTGTGTGCTGTGCTGTGAGCTCAGGCTGCACCATTGTGCTTGAGCTCCATTTTACACAGATAATGCTGCCACAGTTGTGAGGTTAGTGCCCTCTCACAATCACACTTCAAGATCCCAGGATTGACTTCCTTGAGGGGAGAGCAAATACTGACTAAAATTAGAATGGAGAACACTGTCTTGTTTGTTTGTTTGTTTGTTTATTAAGACAAGGTCTCACTATGTAGTTCTGGCTGGCCTTGATCACACAAAGATCCAGATGCCTCTGCCTCCCAAGTGCTGGGGTTGAAAGTGTGTGTCTCCACACCTGGCTTCACTGAGCCCTTTAGGCAGCAGTGAAAGCCGTTCAGCCATGCTATCCTAAGGAATCTCCACACAAGACCCCCTTCCTTTATCCTTACCTTAGTCTCTTCGAGAATCATTAGACATATCCAAGAAGTGCTCACTGATAGCTTCTGAAAGTATTTGTTTCAATTGTCTTTGCTTTAGTAGATTGTTACCTCTAAATACAATTTTCTAAATAACATATTCCCACATGATAATAATATCCATCATTCATAAATCACTTCTATTATGCTACCACCTTTACTAAATATTTAACACAAACATATACACACCAAAACAAACACACATGCACACGGATACACACACACACACACATATACACACATGGACACACAAGGACACAAACACACACACACACACACACACACACATGGATACACACACACACACAGAAACACACAGATGGACACAGACAGACAGCATCACACAGGCTGGGAAGACGGTTCTGTACTTAGAACACTGTCTGCTCTTCTATGATTCAATTCCCTGAACCCACATGGCTGATCACATCGGTCCATAGCTATAGTTCTAGGCATTTTCATGATATGCTTTTGCCTCCAGAGCCATTGCATACATGGTGCACAGGCATAGTTGCAAGCAAATCATACTCACAGATATAGTTTTAAGTTAAAAATTCCAATACAGATGCGAATGTTTGCAGGCAACCATCAGACTGAGCCTACAGCCCCCAATGGAAGAGTTAGAAGGACTGAAGGAGCTGAAGGGGTTTACAACCCCATTGGAAGAACAATCATATCAATCAAACCTGACCCTCCCACACACAGCTCCCAGGGACTACACCACCAACTAGAAAGTACACATGGAGGGACCCATGGCTCCAGCTGCATATGTAGCAGAGGATGGCCTTATCTAGCATCAATGGGAGGGAAGGCCCTTGGTCCTGTGACAGGTTTGATGCTGCAGTGTAGGGGAATGCTAGGGCAGTGAGGCAGGAGTGGGTGTGTGGCTGGGTATGAGAGAACCCTCATAGAAGCGAGGCATGGGGGGTGGGGAGGAATGGGATAGGGGGTGTGCAGAGGGGAAACCCAGAAGGGGATAACAATTGAAATGCAAATAAAAAATATCCAGTAAAATATTTCAATGCACACACATGAACAATGTATAGGAGAATGGAGAAAATGTACACTTGGAAATTTTTCTTAGAATCAAAAAAGAAGAAAGAAAGAAAGGAAGAAAGAAAGAAAGGAAGGAAGGGAGGGAAGAAAGGAGGGAAGGAGGGAGGGGAGGGAGGGAGGGAGGGAGGGAGGGAGGGAGGGGAGGAGGAGGAGGAAAAAACAGGAAACATTTTGGAGAGGTTAAATTTCTGATCTGAGGAACTAAGAAAGGAGAGCTGGAAAACAATTCAGAGTTCTTCTCCCTGCTCTTGTTAAAAACACGGTGAAGAGTTTTTCTAGGCTAAAAAAAGATTAGCATCGAGTTCTAACAAAGATGTCCGATGACATACTGATTCTAACTTGCGGTTAAAATAACGAACTGTTTTAAAAAAGACTAATTTTTCCATTTTTTTTGTATGAGGTTCAGATTTTCTGACTCTCGTTGAAACTGTCAGTTCTTTGTAGGACTTAAGCTACCAGAAATTGACTTCCAGTGTGTAGCTGCTGATCTCTCTGTTTTCATTTCTTTATTCACACTGTGCTGTAATGACCAAATGCTGGTATTCTGAGACAGCCTGAATGCTTGTGCAGACACACCGTGAGAGACTTATGAGGATCTACATTTTGTAGGCAGCAGTTCCGACTTACGGCAGTGATTTGTATTAGAATAAAAGAGACACCAGGACAAGGAGAATGGTGGAAAGAGAAAAATATATTGCGAGGATTATTAGCCACAAAATCAGTATAATAACCTGCATGGGAATCCAAAACCCTGGCAAAGGATAAGGATATTTCAAATACTCAACTGCGCTTGGCTTTTAGTAATAACATATTTACCTAGTATCCATCATATCAGATCTACAAAAAGAATAGCAATAAAAATAGCATTATTTTTTCTTTATAGTTTATACGAGGAGTTGACAGTGCAATTTGGTGGTGCTGCCTATTTACAGTTTCTTCTTCCAAGAGAAATGTGTTTGGAAATGCATTGTGTGCCCCTGAACAAACTTTTCAAAATAGTTCCAAACAAAACAATAAACACTGTCTGCCATTATTGCTTACAGTCCTCCTTACAAGGAAAGTAGATAGAAAAGGGGCAGCAGATGAGACGGCTCCCTACGTTTGAGAATATATACAATCGCTCTTAAAAGTGCATTAGTCATTATTAAGGAAACTGCAGATTTGTAAAGAAGGTGCGATGTGCCTGTGCTTGTACACATTTGTACTTTAGTGATTCACTATTCATCACAGAAGTCATTAAAACTCGGTAAAAATCGAGTCATTAGTTGTACTGTTTTAAAAGAATCATACCAGGAAACTTGGTAATAATTGGAATAAACTCCATAATAAATTCAGTAACTGTAGATGATTAACAATGTAGAGACACCAAATAAAAGGACAATTACACATCGATACACTGTATAGGTATGAGGGCTTCTGTGACATTCCCCTTGAAGCATTGAGTGTTTAGCAGTAAACAAAAGACAAATATTCCTATGCTGTTGGTGCTTACAGGGGACTTAAGAGAACAAGAAATGTAAATATATACACTATAGTTGTTATTTTGTATCAGATAGGAGGGCATGGTCATCACTGCCTCTATATATATGCAAAATGTCTTCCATTCCCAATATTTTCTACCCAAATTGTGCTTTTGGTAGAAATGATACATGGGTATTAATACATCATCATTCAAAATCCATCGTTTTCATCGAGATCACTCAGAGGGTTGTTCCCTCTACAAAAATGGAGTAATGACCAATCAGGTATATCTATAATTATACCAGACAGGCTACTTTTACACCCCTGAAATTCTTCTGTGCAACCCTGCTTTATTGCTTCATGGGTCCTGTAACAACTGATCTTCCTAATGTCTCCACATTTTGCCATTATCCACAAGAGAGTGTTGAATCATACAATGTATATACTTTACAGCTGGTTTACATGCTTGTATGTTAATATGTTTAAGACAAGTCACTTGGGACTAGATTCGCTACGATCCCTAGAGAAGACTGATCCTCCCTCCTATAGTATATAGTGTATAGTGTATAGACACTACCTCCAATTCTCCATCTAGAGTTGATGGCTTCTGAAATTCATCCCATACCTGCTGGTGGGTTGAATGGTGGTGTCTTGTTCAGGAACCATATTTCAGAGACTCATAAATGTAGCTTTCCCTTCATGTCTACAAGACCCTGTCTTGTATTATGAATCCTGGTCCTCTGATCTTGTCTTTCCATCCCCCCTTCTGCCAATGTTCCCTTACTTAGCCTTAAAGGGAAGAGTTGCGTGTCTGTATTAATCAATCTGCTGTGTAATTGGAGTTAAGGCTCACTCAGTATGAGAGAACTCATGCCTGATTCCATAAGCATAGCTAACTATTCATGTCAGAAGACAATGTAGATAGACTCAAGAGGTGAACCTACTACTAAAATCTCCCTAAATAGATTTAAAGCATAACTATATCCCAAACAACTGCTGTTACAGCCACAGAGAAATAATGCTCGTGTTCATCATCAAATATATTTCTTTTTGAAAGAGGCAGACAGGTTTCTTGACAGATCCTAGGGCGTTTTATTGTGTGGGGAGAGGCAAGATGATAAGGAGAGATGAGGTATGAACAGTATCTGTTTAGATACATTTGTTTCTTCTGTCTTTGTTTTCTTTTATACTTATGTCACTTGAATCACTCTAATTCATATTTTCAAATTACCCAGTAAAGGAGATAATAGGATAGGAGAATCCTCATTAGAATCCACCCCAAGTGACTTCTTTTTGCCATTACAGAAAAATGTATAATAACATCATTTGCTTTCTCATAAAATGGACATGTGCGTATTACATCCAGAGAGTTCTGTGAACTCAGAGGGAAATAACAGAATGAGGTTAGAGTTTATTTCTTTGGCACCACTCCATGTGTGTATCTAAGACTGGCTATATTTTTCTGTGACAGGTCTAGGACTCTTTTAAATCTGCTACATCAGTCCAATCTTTAACCTGGGTTGCTTGAATTTTCTCATGTTTATAACAGTATCCAAAGTCTACACTTAAAATTTGCTACAAAAGTGAGTGACTTGATTAACAGAAATTTCTGTGTTCCCAGTTTAATATCAAGATAGGAATAGGGAAGTTTCTTTTGAGTACTTAGAGTAAAATCTGTAGTGTGCCTCACATATAACTCTGGAAGATTGGGTACTCTTTTGCTCATCGATGATGGATCCTTTCATTTTCCCTTCCCATGCCTGTCTCTATGTACATACAGATTTCGCTTTTCCGTAAATATCTCATTTCTAAACCATATCACCTGCAAAAGCACCAAGTTTGGGGCTTTGATTATTTTATTTTATTATTTTATTCCCTCTCAGCGTCATTCCTCTAGGCTCATGGGAGAGAACATAGAATTTTTTCTTCTAAATTGTCTTCATGCATAAAATTCCTGGTTATCATATTTGAAAAGGTCTCTTGCTCACTGCAAGGAGACTATGTAAAAGTCTCGTACAGTTATCTAAAGGAAAAACTATGGTAGCTTAATGTCCTTGATGCCGGACAGAACAGAGATGAAGTGTGGGCATTGATGTGGAATGTAATTGAAGAGAAGTGTATTGCACAGTTTTTTTTTTTTTCAGAGAAAAAGAGATTTTGGATACACAAAGAGAGAGGAAAAAAACAGAAAGACAGAGACAGAGAAAGAAAAATGGGCAAAGAGACAGACACACAGAGAAAGGATAGAATAGATAAAATACATAAGAATTTACATGTAAATCTATTTATTTAACATATACATGCATATATTTCCATATACACACATACAAGTAGACAACTAAGATACTTCCAAATCCATCTCTAAATGTACAAATGTAGATATACTTTTCAAGTTTTATACAGAAGCATACGTATTCATTATTTATTTGTATATCTATTTTTTATGTGGAAGGGTAAAGTTTATTTATTATGAAAACTAGAATGTATAGGGTTTTTATTAAGTATTTTTGTTTTCCTCTTAAACCAGCTAGCCCCTAAATAGTTGAGACTGGACTATTTTACTTATTAATCAAGATTAAAAGGCACAACAAGTTAGCTGTATTACTCTATTTTAATTCCCTATGATAATGTGGCTGCCTCCCAGCCAAGTTTCTGAGATACTTTCCTTTTATGGTTTTCTCTGCTGGAGCTGTTTTCTCATCATTTCTCCTGGACTCTCTCCTCACAGCTAATCCCCAATCCCCACCCCCCTCTCTCCTGCAAACTCCCCTGAGTGGAAGGAAATCCTGTCCTATTATTTACCCTGCTCAGTCATTGGCTGGTCAGCTTTTACTAACAAATCAAAGAAGAATTGGGTAAATCCTTACCCAATATTGAGGCAAGAGATACTTAGAATAAAGATTGAAACAAGATATGGGGCCTAAAAAAATCAGCATTTGAATTACGTAGTTCACAATAACATTATGCCTACACTGGAATATACATAGATGAAGTGTAAGAATCCTGTGGCTGGCTTCCTGTATACTGTAAAACCAGGGAAGCCTGGACATGATTTGTTTTGAGTCTGAAAGTCTGGGAAACAGTTGAAGCCCTAGAATACCTCCAAACGTGATCCGCATACCGAAGGATCTGTAGTCTAAGTCATGGAGATGAGAGGTCAGAGAACCTGAGGCCTTAGTGGAGAGAGAGAGAAAGAGAGAGAGAGAGACAGAGAGGGGAGGAGGGGAGGGGGAGAGGAGAAGAGAGAGAGAGAGAGAGAGAGAGAGAGAGAGAAGAGAGAGAGAGAAGAGATATAGAAGGAGAGAGAGAGAACACAAGTTGTCTTAGCATCCCTCTTACTTGGTTCCATTTGGATCCATTTTGGTCTTTGCTGACAGGGACAAGCTTTACTAGATTTACCAATATAAACACTATTGTTTAATAGAAACATTGTCACAAAGGCATGAGTAGAAACCATTTACCAGTTATCCTAGAATGCTCAGGCCAGTCAAGTTAACTATCACACTCTGTCAACAAGTGTGATACATTATGAGTACTTGGTTAAACAACACCGTAAGACCAAGCACAGTAACATGACAGTAGGGCTGTCATTTTCAAGGTGGTTAAATGTGTGAAAACAGTAGACTCCAGGGAGAATACAATGGAAGTCTTGAGTTTCAGCCGTATGTAAGGTTTGAAATCCCACATTAACAACTGTGAGTAGATATCTTAGGTGTGCAGGCCTAGACAGTGGTCTAGCTGCTACTGAGTATCTGAGAATCCTCATCGTATAAACACCACTTAAAGACACCTCGCCTGCAAGAAACCTGGAATAGGCTTCATAATGCACAGAGAAGTGTGTTTCAAGTGTCTAATCTTGGAACCGCAATGATTTCATGTCAAGAGAACGATTCACACAAAGGAAAGCTTACTGAGAAGAAATAACCATACATGAAAAATAAATAACCAAAAATAAGACAACCCAGATTTGGAGACAAAGAAGGAAAAGTCAACTGTGTTTCAGCAAGCGACTATTCATTTCCACAATTTATTGTGCATAAATGTGTCTTGAAAGTATGCTATTAGATTTAAGTAATATTGAGCCATAATTAGTACATACAGATGAAATTCATATGCAGTTTGTTCTGCAATCTAGAACTTTACCGTTCAATGACTATTTGAGACGTTTAAGCAACAGTGATACACAGTTTAAAGCTGATGTATTTTTTTGCAGAGATTATCACACTTTAAATGTTAAACCTTGACTTTGAAGAACCGCAAGAGTGCAATTACATAAGGTAGGACTTAATTTTGCTATTTTTATAAAGAGCTCTACAGCTAAGGTATTTTCTAAGAAGCTTGTGTTCTTTTCATAATTGAAGATGAAATCACTCTAATGTTTATGTAAGGTCAATGCTATGACTCAGTAGGTAAAGACTCTTGGTGCTAAACTCCGTTCCATCTCTAGAACCCACATAGTAAAAAAGGAAAACAACTGTCACTCAAAGTCCTTTGACCAGTACACGTGTGACATGGCATAAATTTAATTAATTTGTTTATGCAAATGAGAACGAGACATATTTCTAATATGACTATTAATAGCCTCACTCTGAAGCTGTTTGTTTTGTCTTGAGTTTTGCATTGTGTGTGTGTGTGTGTGTGTGTGTGTGTGTGTGTTAGATTGTTTCTGTATTTTGATATAGGTCTTCGTCATGGCCTTGAATTTATGATCCTCTTATCTAAGCCAAGCAATCTTACACTCAAAAGCTGTTATATCCATGAGTGAAAAAATTATTTTTACAAACAACTTTTCAAAGCCTCTCAATGTGTTTATGAGGGCACATGAAGAACAAGAAAATGCATGTCAGTAAAATATGCCAGAATATAGTAAGAGCACTAAGAATCCTGTTTTACAACTGCAGGCTTTCCCCCATTCCCCTCACTCTACCTGACAGAGCCTCTCTTTCCAGAAAGCAGCAGCAGTGAAAGCTGAGCACACTCCTGGCCAGTAGAGACTTTCTTCCCAGGAGAAGCAAGTTTCCAAATGTTCTAATTGTGCCCTGAGCTCTCTACTGCTGAGGGTAAGTCTGAGTTCTACATGTTGAGTATCAGCACATTTGAACCTCGTTCTTACAACAAAGTGCTTCTTTAGAGCACTCAGCAGAGGACTGTTTCTGTCTGCTCGTTCTTCAAAACATATGCTATCATATGCTCATAATGGTATTCATGAGTAGTAAAGGCTCATCTAGAAAATTGACTAAAAGAGAAATATGTTCTCATGCATGGATAACATACAGTTAGTGTAATTCAACAGCATATACTCTCATCTAAAGTGTTAATATGATTATTTCACAATATTGTAAATATGAAATTCACTTTTAATAACATAACTTCCTCTTTCAGAAAAACCAATCAATACTATAGATTTAAGACAAAATTCAAATCCCATATTTTTAAAAATATGTTCTAGAGTAGTTTCTTCATCCTCCTGAGCATCACAGAGCTGGCCTCTGTAGCACAAATCAAGCATGGAACATTTATCACTACAGTGCTGTGCTATAAAAGGCCTCTCTCTTAGTAATTCTGTTTGACTTCCATCCACAATTTTTAATGCCAATGGTTTCTTATGTAAGCAGCAACAAAACCAAAAATCAACAAGTCAGAAATCATGAAATTAAAGTTTAGGTACTGCCAAGGAAATTGAATCAACAAAAGAAGCAAGCTAGAGAATGAGAAAAAGTCTGCCGGATACACACCTGGCAGAGAGGGAGTGCTAAATATGCATAAAACTAAATATCCCAACGCCAAGAAGGCATAGTGTGTGTTTCTTATGATTTCCTTTTTGCTCTTCTTTCCTCTTGTCTGTTTGATTTTGATTCTGCTTTGTTTCTGTCTTACAGCATCGTCGCTGTCATGGTCGTCATCGTTGGTGACAGTGTTGTTAAGTTGAGATGCATGTTTGCATTCTCATGGGAGAAGGGAAGAAAGGGAACGGATTTAGGTGGAAGGGAAAGTGAGGTGCATCTGTGGGGAGTTGGGGCGAACACAGTCAGAATATACTTATAGAAAAGATCTATTTTCGATTTTAAAAAGAAAGAAAACTCTCCAAGTTTAAAACGGATATTTAATAGGTTCACAAGTAAGAAATACAAATGGCTAACAAATATTTTTAAAAACTCACCACCCAAGTTGGGGTTGGGGATTTAGCTCAGTGGTAGAGCGCTTGCCTAGCAAGTGTAAGGCCCTGAGTTCAGTCCTCAGCTCCAAAAGAAAAAAAAAAATAAGTTAAAAACTCACCACCCTTAGCCATCTCAGAAATCAAGTTGCAACTAGTATGAAATTTCATTAAGACTCTGCACTATCTGAGGAAAAGAAAACAAAAGACAAATGTTGGAACTGATACAAGAAGTGAACTCATAAACTGTTGGTAGGAAAGGAAGTTTGTATAGCCTCTATATTGCTTCAAAAAAACCTATCAATATGATCACATGACCCAGCTATGCCTCTCCAGAGCAGACAACCAAAGGTCTCTTTCTTACTGTAGAAGCACACACTCACCTATGTACATAGCTGGTGCATTCACAGTATCTAGGCATCGAATCGACCTAGATATAAGGTGATAAGTAAATAAAAAAAGCATGTTATCTGTCAACAATGGAATTCTATTCAGTAATAAAGAAAAATTATATCCATTGAGGTAACCAAGGCACAGACAGACATAGATCACATGTCCTCACTCATGTGTAGGCTTCAAAGCTGAATCTTTTGATTTTTGGTTTTTAATTTGAAATATTGCAAATATGTAAAATGTAAAAAAAATCATTTGAGAAGGAAATAAAAGATCTTAAGGGAGGAGGATGGAAGAAATTAAATGGAAAAGAGAGAGAGAGGAAATGCAGCGGCTTAAGTGAGAAAGGGGGCAGATGGATAGGGTAAAGGTGGGGATTTGGAAGGCATAACCAATACTGAGATCACTTGAAAAAGCCATAGATAAGCCTAGAATGTGAGAAGGTTAAAATATATGCATGCAGGTGTGTATATGAATTTAATTGGAATGTCCCTACACAGAGGGTACTGGTCCTTCAAGGTGCTGTGGCTTTCCAAACCAAACAAACAAAACACCACCACCACCACTGACACCACCACCAATGACAACAACAACAGCAAAAACAATAAACAAAAAGCAAACATCATCAATGACAACCACAAAGACAAAAACAACAAAGCCATGGTAGCAATATCTTCTTTGGAGTTACTGGTCAGAGATGTCTAGAGACCCCAAACAACACAATCTATTTCCAGTGCTCTCAGTTGCCCATGAGAACTTGAAGTTAAGATCATAATACTAAAGTCTGTAAAAGGCAGAGGACAGAAACAGAGCAAAACATGTCCTCCAGACATAACAGCATTATCAAACTCAGGACATCAAAGCAGCCATGGATGTCTGTACAAGACCTGTAGAAGTTCAAGCTAGTCATCACTCTGACATCACAGAATACAGACAGGTAGGGTCACATGTGAACCCCACCTCTAGCTGAACAGATAATTGATACTTCTGAAGAAGGAAGAAATACTTTATCTTAAAGATTTGGTGCCTGTTAGGTTAGCCAGGCTCCAGTAAATGCCACAAACTCATCAATACATGGACAGCACAGGCTGGTCTCAGTGGGCTAACCTTTCTTAAAAGAGAACTAATGGGTGGTTTGAAGATGTGGATTATGTATCTGGAAATGATTATTGGAAGGAGTCGAGGATTAATATTATAGAAATAAATAAGCATCTAAACAAATATAAATAAAAAATAACTTGACAAATACCAACTTTTTGAAACTTAGTCTTAAGTCATTCTCATTTCTGTAAACTGGAAAAGATTCTGCAATTTTCTGTTTCTGCTTCTATTCTAGGAGGCAAATAGTTGCCGTTAAGTTACTAAGTTTGTACACACACAGTGAGACTGACGTGGTGTGAGTTGATTGAGGTTTGTCAATTATCTCACGTTAATGGGTAACTTAAGGGGCTTTCTCCATCGTCAGACACAGAGAGTAAAAACACAGCTTCCCACATACTTTCATTTCAGTCTGTCTGGTGTGATTTGTGGCCTGTCGTTCTTGAGACAGCTGTAAGGAAGAGTGACAACCGTCCAGTGCCCTTATCAGTCTCCGAGAACACAGGATTAGCTGGGCTTTCTTACTTTCTGTCCTCATAAGTGAACTGTTCCTGAGAAATAAGGTCTGGAAAGTATGGGTTGTCAGGAACAAATCGGAAAAGGAAGCAACCTTTTCTGATCAATAATTCCTTCCGCAAAAAGGGAATTCTGCAATATGTATATCTAAGTTTTAGGTGTTTCCATAATGGAATAAAAGATTTTCCACTAGAATTGATTACATTTTGTCTTGAGCAATATTTTGTTTTCTGTGTGTTTCTGAGAAGAGGTTACTACATGGGAAAGAGGTGGGCACTTATTTAGTAGATAATATTTACTTATGTGTAATATTCATAAATGATAGATCTTACTAAATTTTAATTTTCTTATGAATTAATAATGTCAATTAATAAATCCAAAATATGCACATAACAATTACTTATGAAATAATAAATGACTCTTAATGAGCCCCTGACCTCTGTACCTTTCTGATTAATGAATTTAAGCTCATATGTTAAGTATGCCATGCAGAAATTAGAATGGTTTGAATAATCATGTTTTACTAGGAAACTGAATCATTAAAATGTACAATTTCTGAAATATATATTTCTGTAGATCAGCGACTACCACTATAGAATTTGAGCTCGTGTTGATTTCCTAAAGAGTTTAAAATGCCATTTGAAGATAAATGAATGTGCCCAATGTTACAAGTCCCTTACTAAATTCAGGAAATTCACCATGATAAGAGCCCTTTCTTCCTAGTTTTGGGGATGAGCTAAGATTTCGCTTCTTTTAAAGCACTGTGGTTACAAGTAGAGCTCATTGCTACCAGACTGCTGCAATAGTTCATGCTTCCAGTTACAGTTTCAACTTTAGCACTATTTGAAAATATTGCAAGTCGGGTATTTAAGCCAAATATTATGCAAGTGTATGCATGTGCATGTGTGTGTGCGTGTGTGTGTGTGTGTGTGTGTGTGTGTGTGTGCTCATGTGTGTGCATGTGCACCAGATTTACAGAAGATTGTGAGGCATTGGATGTGAGTTTTGAAAACTAAACAATGTTCTTTTGAAAAAGCAGTAGATATTCATAACTGTTGAACCATGTCTCCTGTCCCCAAATTTGAGGCATTTACGATATGTCTAAGTCATGAGAGTGGAGTCTTCATGTAACCACATATAAGGTTTAGGTCATTACATAGTTCATCTCTTCTGGAAGATTCGTCATGAGATGTCAGTTTAGAAGTAGAATCCAGCTTCCACCAGGAGCAGAGCTCATAACTGTGGTACTATGTATTTTCAGTTTCTCTTAAATGTGAGAAATTCCTTATTATAAAGAATCCAATCTCAGATATTTGAAAATAGCATCCCAAATTAACTGAGACACCAGCATCTTAGAAATGGCATTAAATACATTTTGTAAACAATGTTTCTAATTGGAAGGTGAATGAAGTCAATGACAGTGCCAGGTCAGTCTACCTCTGACTGTGTAGAACATCTTTAGAGTGCCCCCAAAGACAGTAAAAACCGCGCCCGTAACAAGGACCACCCTACAGTCTACACACTGAGCCATGGACTGACATGAGAAAGTCAGACACAGACCTCTGGTGTATGGAAAATTATGTTCAGATCTCAGACAGCCACGAAAAATTAACGTACAGAAAAAAATGTGCAGAAATAATTTGTAAATATTACAAAATATAATTTGTAATATTTACAACTAAATATTGTAATATTTGCCTCTACATGTAAAGTATAATATTTACAACTAAAATTTGTCTACTTGTACAATATTTAGAGAAATTGTTAAGAGTAAAAAGACAGATGTTCTTCTCCTCCATTAAATAGATAGAGCACAAAGTATAATTTATCAAAAGATATTTACAACATTAAAATTTGTCTAGGTCCTTGTACAACCATATTTAGAGAAATTGTTACTCATGTACATAAAATAAATAAATCTTTAAAAACCAACTTTGATTTAAAAGCTAGAGATACAAAGAAACAGGTTTGGCATAACATATATTCTGATGAGAGTAATGCATATATATTTGTAAATACTTGATAAACTCACAAAACATGTATACAGACGAGCATTTATTAGAAATTGTTCTGACAAGCTACAGTGGTAGTGTAATGTGATGGCTACTAATATTATGATTTGTTAGGTCTGGGTAACATTTAAATAATAGTTAAGTAGACAAAAAAGAGAACTTTTAAAACATCTAAAAGAATATCTATTAAATAAATAGTAAATAAGTAAAATGATAAAATATCAAAGTCTGTGTGTGTGTGTGTGTGTGTGTGTGTGTGTGTGTGTGTGTGTGTGTGCGCGCGCGCGCATGTGTAATATCAAAATTTGCCCCAAGCTGCCAAAGCTAGGTTCTAATGCATCTTGGGACAAGAAGAAACATGCATTTAGGAATCCCTAATTGCAAAAGGTTAAAATTCAGGTTTGAGATTGAAAGCTTAATAAATTGTTCAGCACAGATGCTACTGTATGTATGAGAAAAGGCGAAGATTTCTGGTGTATGTTAGAAAGTGAGGTGTGTGTTTTATTTTAACGGGCCTTTTACTCAAAGTGAAGCCTAATTTGCAAACTTCCTACAGACAGCAGACTTTTCGGACATAATATGCTGCTTAATATTTTTTCTACTTTACAACAGTGTAAGATTTGAAATTCAATGTTCTACTTTAGAAATAATAGTCATTCTATTCAACTTTGTCTTAATCCACAACCTAATTCCACCAAGGTACAGCTATTTAGTAAGAGTCTACAGTAGAACCCACCTGATGCTTACTCTAGAAGAAAAGTTGAAATGCCCTAAGGCTAGCAACAGTCTCTAATCAAAAGAGCAAGGTGACTTGAAAGGAAATATGTACCATTCTTTCCCCAATCAGCGATGAGTGGAAAACTACTAAGGGTCACATCTACTTCTATTTGTCTCAAATTGTTTTGTGTCTCTGTTCAGTTCCTTTCTGTCCCAATCATGGATTGGAGAGCAAGAGTATATTGTTGAGTAACCTTTGCAAATATCAATGCTTTCCCGTGTGTGTGTGTGTGTGTGTGTGTGTGTGTGTGTGTGTGTATAATTTCCTTTTCTTGCAGAAGTCTGAAATGAAAATACAAAATATTTTTCTAAACCAATAGAGTGCCAGTGTGAAGTGAGAAGACCAGAAATATCGCAGGTTTATAATGTAGTTAAAATGTTTACAATGTAGTTACAATGCACAGAACTGATCACTCATAACTCAGGCCTGAGCTAATCCTACCAATCCATTGGATCTCATTTTTATTTTGACTTTTGTACATTTCAGCTCTACAAACATATCAAGCCTTACAGCCCACTCTCTACCTCCCCAGGGACCTGGATTTTTCTTCCCTCCTGAAGCTCAAATCACTTTCTCTCTCTTCTTCTCTGTGTCTATCATTGAGCTGTTCTTCTCATGGATTTTCTCATAAAAAATATTCTTCTCATAAAATTTTTATGTTGACTTGTGATATAATCATATTTCATTTATTTCTAATTTTTTATTACTAATTATTGTAGGTTTCTTACAAAGAATACCTATATCTGCTCTTAGGGGTGTTTATATTTCTCTGAATTTTTAAATAATCCCAGGATATCTCAGAATGCTTACTGGCTTATTATTCTGAACTTCTTTCCAAAATATAATGCATATAGGATATTTTTTATTGCCCCGCGATGTTTTCTGTATCTCTTTAAACTTCTGTCAATCACTTTACAGAAACTGGTGTTTAAATTTAACAATAAAAAATATCTCGTTGCAAAGTTCACCATTTTGTTTATCTTTCTCTTCACATTCTCCGTCCCTTCAGCTTGACCCCTAAGTGAGGCATTTTATGGCAGGTTTCCATCAGGTCTTCTCTTCTACACTGTCAGAGAGTACCGTCCTGTTCCTCCTCTCTTCTCCCTAGTCTTTTGGCTTCTGTGTGTGTTGCTCTCTTTCGAATGTGCACTTCCTTTAATTCATTAAGGGATTGAAGAGTTCTCTGTTTACACTGACTTTCAAGAAATACCCCTATTTTGAACACTAAAACATTAAGTCATGACTCATGGCCTGAACTTAACCCCTATTAAATTCTTGCTTTAGAATACGTGATTCTGAGAATTCTTCTAACTTTCTTGTCAAGCTCATTCTGTGTTTGTTCATGGTCTTTCTCATGTGCTACAGCCCATGCTCACCAGTGTTTTGGCTCTCGCCTATCCATTATTTTATATTCTTCTGTTTACACACTCTACAAATAACTAAGAAAATTTTCATGAATGATTTTTACTAAGGTTTGACCAAAAGGATCTGTATGTTTGTTTGAATATTAATAACTCCTGAAGAAACATAGTAATCTAATATTTACATTTGTGTTTTCATCTTCCATTTATAAATTGAAAGAACTTTGGAAATGAGTCTATATGAGAGTCATTACCTAGCATATTCAAGGTGCAAAAATCAAGGAAAAGAAACACTATTAGGCTTTACTATTTTAAATCCACTTGGGCATTTTAAATTCCAATATGCCATTACAAGAAAAAAAAATAAAGGAAACAAAAACTCTTAGCCAAAATTTAAAATGCCTTCTTTAAAAAAAAAAAAAAAAAGGAATGAGGAAAGAAATAATGTATTGAGTTTCTTTGTGTAAAACTCATAGCCTTAGTTTCATGGGAAAGCAGCCATTTTCCACCAAGATGCCCCATAGTATGAAGGGTTGCCATTTAAAGAACAACCAGGAAGCCATTCAGTGAAAGGGAATTGTTAAGGGTAGGTTCCTTGCTGCATTCCAATCATGTTCTTTTCAAACCCTGGCTTTATGGATTTTAAAGCAATCCTGAGGGGGCTCTCTTTTCCTTTTGTCCCCCTGAAATATCATCATTAAACTCCTCTCAGAAACGGTCTCTGATATGATTCCGCTTTCCAGCTGAGGCAACGTTTTCTATAAGTAATAACAAAACAGCCGAACTGAGTAAAAGCAAACTGGGCAGATAGGAATATCAATCCTGATGGGACCAAAGCGAGTCCTCTGTTCACTTCTGAAGTACCTGAACTTTTCTGAACCAGTTGGTTCTGACTGAAATTGTGCATGCTCTTTTACTTTTGAATTCGTGCCAGAGGGGGCTGCTGTGGTAGACTTCTCTAGCTATTTTTTTCTTCTTTTTCAGAAGAATTTAAGACGGGAGATGTCAATGTGTGTGCTTAAGCGTAAAAGTGATCATTTTTTAACCACTGGTGGGAAAGTAGTTCGCCAGTGGGGAGCTAAGTGTTGAAATCTGGCATTAATCCAGTACAGTTGGACCAATAGATCACAGATAACTATACAGAGAAGGCTAGTGAGTTCTCTTGCTTTAAAATGAGAAGGAGAAAAGAAATGGGGACTATTGAGAGCCAAGACAGGAGATTTTTCAAAAGGTGCAGTACACTGCTCTATTGACTTAAACCAGCCACAAGGAAATCTTAAAACAATTTAGAGAATAGAGTGTTCCTACCTCTATGAAGATCAGTCTTCATAACGGAGGAGGACAGGGAATATTCCAGTATGAAATATTGTCTGACTCGTGTGTGTTTACCTTCAGGCTTCAGCAGGCTCTAAATCACATTCCAAAAGTTTGCTGAGTTTAAGCTGAGCAGGCTGCTTATGTCGCCAAAACAACGAACACCACCAGAGGTGGAAGCGGAAGTCAAAAATAAATCAAACTTCTCCTAGTTGATAATTAATAAAGAGAAACCCGATTCTTCTGCTGGGATCATGGTAAGCTATGTTTCTGTTTAGGGTTAAATTCCAGAACTACCTTATAACCCAAGTTTGGCCACTGAACAAAACCGCCATTAAAATAAGTCTGATATTTTCCTCTTATGGGAATTTGAGAAGGTTCAGTGGAGGAGAGACTGTTTCTATCAGGGCAAGAGAGCTGTCTGTCCCTTCACTCAACCCCAGCTAAGCCCAAGAACCTTTCTGGTGGTACAGGGACTTTGGGACCCACCTGTAAAACTACTCAACCGAAGAAACAGACTCGCGCGAGCCTCTCATACAGGCACAGTCTGTGGGCAACTGGAGCTTGTGTTCACTACTGACTGCACCGCCCAATTGGAGATTTTGTTGTGAAAAAGACAATGGTGCTTTGGTCTAAAGTTTCTGTAACTGTCATAAACGAGTGATGGTGAGGCATCTAGAAGCACGTGATCCTGTTGCCATTCAACTCCGTGTTCTGCCAGAGACAGATGGATTCTGCAAGATACAGTCTGTCACGTTCTGTCTCCGCCTGTGCCACGGTGATGCATGGAAACCGATGTAGCCTCTGCAAGCATAGTGCCGAATCCTCCCACAAACTTCCTTTGGAAAGAGCCCTCAGTGAGCCGTTGTCCTGTAGGGATCGTGGCCAGACTTCTAGGTGTTTTCTCTAGGGTCTTTGTGGAGAAGGGCTAGAAGAAACATGGCTTGAGGACAAGGACATGGGAACAGCTCTAGTGGTGATAAACGTTTTCTCTTTCTCTTTTCTGACCAAAAACAAGGAAGCTAGAACTGATTTTATCCTCTGGAATGTAGATTTTACACTGATGAAGAGACCCCTCTCTAGAAAGGAAATTGGCAGAAAAGAATTTTGCAAGGTCATGGGTGAAGGGAGAAAGTCATTGAATGTGTGAGGGCAGACCACTCCAAGAAAGCATCCATGCTCCTCATTCTGGAGTGACACTGGTATTTTGGGGGCTGGGCTATGAGATGGTCGCTGCACCCCTAGTGAACTGGGATATCTGGGAGGTGAATACCAAAGCTGAGCTTCGATACTGCAGAACCCGGCTGATGGCAGTTTCCATGTTCGTATTCCACTCTTTAAGCCCAAGGTCCTTTGTTACCATCGGTTTCTTCTGGGAAAACCTTTTAAACATCTAAGAGAGTAGGGTTGAGCATTAACGAAAGAGGTGCCCATAAACGTACAAGAAGCCTACAGAATACAAAATAGATCGGACCAGAGGAGAGACCCCTCCCCTCACATAGTAATTTAAACACCAAATGCACAGAACAAAGGAAGAATATCAAAAGCAGTAAGGTAAAAAGGTCAAGCCACATGTAAAGGCAGACCTATCAGAATTACACCAGGCTTCTCAACGGGGTGGAAAGTTAAAACCAAGTCTAACCAGTGTCGTGAATTCATAATGTGTATTGAAATGTGCCTCGAGCCCACCCCTCTCATCTCCTAAGACTAGGTTGAAAGGGGCAGCCCTGGAGGCAGAACTTTCTTTTAAATGGTAAAATCAATTAGTATAACTCATAATAAGTGAATATATGTATTTTATATGCATTTTATTTCATATATATGTATTTTAACCTTTAAAACGCCATAAAAGATGTTTCTTAAGGTGAAATTTCATTAAAGGAAATAAAGGACGTGTGCTGCCGAGATTTCTCTGCAGTACAGTGCACGTCCGTCCTTCTCTTTCATGGGACCGGAGTTCTAACATGCACATGTTGCCTCACTTCAATATTATCTGTAACTCCATTTCTGAGAAATCTACTGACCTCTGACCTCTGCAGGCCTTGCACGCATATTGTTCCTATACATCGCATGCAGGTAAGATGTCCATGCCCACAACTGTCTTTTAAATGTAGGTTAAAAATACAACCATTATATGTAAGTGTGCCTTGGACATAAATAACCTTCACTAAAATCAAGAAGGTAAACATTATAATACCAGGTTTCTTCAGTGGAGTATCACTGAGGATTTTAGCCACACCTTAGGATAGACCTCGTGCCCACAAGTATTTGGCCAAGACCAAAAACAAACAATGGCATTTTTGCAAACTTTTCTTCTAGTTTTGCTTCATCTGAGCATTTTTTTCTTGTCCTTTTTGTCTTTTGATTTCATTTTGTGTGCTATTATGTGGTCTGTATATAGGCATGTTTCTTGTTTTGATTTTCTGTTTTTTTGGTTTTGCCTTGTATCCTTGAGAGAGAGAGAGAGAGAGAGAGAGAGAGAGAGAGAGAGAGAGAGAGAGAGAGAGAGAGAGAGAGAGGAAAATGCTGTTAGGTGAGTAGAGAACTGGAGAAGGCATAGGAGGAACTGGGAGAGGGGAAGAACGTGTAGGTATGAAAATATTTTAATGTAAAATTTGAAAATAGCAAAGTAGTAAATTTAAAAATCTATATCCTCTCATAAGAAATGCCAGATACTTTTTCTTCATGGGTTAAGAAAATGTCAAACGTAAAAACTGTGAACCACTCTCTCAATTTTTGCAATATTATTTGAGATGTTTTTTCAAGTATTTTTTTCACTTAGCATTTACGTTGTTACCAATATACCTGTAATTGCCACTTAGGTTAAGATTTATAATTAAATTACTGTTTGTGCTTGAAACGCAGTACGTCACATGCATGGACAAAGTGTCTCGCAATGGAAGAGAAATTGCTTTTCAGAAATCTAGACTGCAAAGTACAAGTAATAAAAACAGGGTTTAGTCCTGAGTGGGTTGTTTGTTTTGCTTCTTTTGTTTTTGTGGAGTGGAAACTGTTGGGTTTTTTTTTTTTTATTTTAATCTCATGGAGATCTCAAGCGAGGACTTCAAAGATCCAAAGTCCTAACTCTTAAGTTCATTTCTTTTCTATTTCTGACATCATTACAACAATAAACTTCCTCTATTATATTGCTTATTTATCCTTACATTTCTATGGAAATTATTCTTTTCTAACTAAATCTTTTTCCTAAACAGCTAACCACGTGTAACTATATGTGGTGATCTAAGTAAATATGGTATAGCTTCGAGTCATGAGCTATGCATACAAAACACATAGAGTATTACATGCAAATGGATCAAGGAACCACCTACATATCACTACTTAAAAGGTTCTTTATCCCTTAAAAAGGTATAGACATTCAGTCACTTAAACTAAACTAAACGTGAGCTATCTTACACCTGCATGTACAGGCTAAGTCTTCGTTTTAACTTTTTAGCTGTGTATTTGTTGACTCATAGAGTGAAAGAGAGACACTGCTATGTGAATAGACTCTAACTTACTTTGATTCAAGTTGGCTCTTACACCTCCAAGTCAATACACATTTAATTTGAGAACATAAGTTCAGCTACATAAAGCCTTTTTACTGTTATATGATGCATACATATCCCTACTTATGAGAAAGAACTCAAGAAAAAAGAAGTCTTCGTTGTTTCTTTTGTTTTTGTTTTTTATGTATTTATCCTTTAATTTTTTATTGGATATTTTATTTATTTACATTTCAAATGTTATCCCCTTTTCCGGTTTCCCCTCCAGAAACCCCCATCCTATCACCCCTCACCCTGCTGCTATGAGGGTGCTTCCCCACCTACCCAAGCACTCCTGCCTTCCTGCCCTGGCATTCCCCTACACTGGGGCATCAAGCCTTGACAGGACCGAAGCTCTCTCCTTTCATTGATGTCCAAAAAGACCACCCTCTGCTACATGTGTAGCCTGAGCCATAGGTTTCTCCATGTGTACTCTTTGATTGGTGGTTTAGTCCCTGAGAGCTCCTGGGGTCTGGTTGGTTGATATTGTTCTTCCTGTGGGGTTGCAAACCCCTTCAGCTCCTTCAGTCCTTTCTCTAACTCCTCCATTGGGGACCCCGTGCTCAGGGCTGGAGAGATGGCTGAGCCATTAAAACTAGGCTCACAACCAAACATATAAGAAAAAAGAAGTTCTAGTGAAGGCACCAACATGGTAAAAATTCTAGCTCCAAATTTAGGTTTTTCTTTCAAGAGTTCCGTTAGTTTTATGAAATATCAAGAACAAAAAAACTAAAGTGTTTATTTCACTGGAATGTTTTATTGGCAAAGTAAATTATGGTTCCATTGATAAGTAACAGCTACATGTCTAGCCTATCACTCCCCTGGCTCCTACCCCAAACTCCAAATAATATGTTTTTCAAATTTTCGTGGTTACCATTCACTCAGTCTCTTCCCTTCACCTGGTCATGTACTATTCTTCAAACACATCACCCTCCAAGACCCCCATCTACTCTTCATGATACTCAAACACTAAACAAGAATCTTTTCCAAGGGGTTGGAGATTTGGCTCAGTGGTAGAGCTCTTGCCTAGTAAGTGCAAGGCCCTGGGTTCGGTCCTCAGCTCCGAGAAAAAGAACAAAAGAAAAAAATCTTTTCCAAGAACCTGGGCAACAAGACTGGATCCTTTCATTCACGACAGACTACATGTGTTAAACTCTGCTGTTTAACATCTCTTGAACTTTTTAAAATCTGTTACATATATTTGTTGCTATATTTCAAAGTTGTCAGTAAAATGTTTAAAGTTCTTTTAAAAAATCTTTTCCCCTCAAATTCCATTAGCAACAGGAAAATAAACATAATATGTAATTATGCAGTTTAAAATGTGTTCATGAAAAAATTCTGCGGGACAGAGTAATGAAAGACTTCATAAAATTCATACTCTGGCAAGAATGCTTTGTAGACATCATTTTGTATCACCAGAAAATTAAGATAAACTTGATAGCAGAAAAATTCCTCTCTGTCCTACAGCAAAGCCCAAGGTGCTGATAATTTAGGATTGCCTTGACAGCAACTCAATGTCTATGAAAGGGGGCAGATGATACAGCTAGTGTTTAATACCTATATTTGAGTAGATGATGTTTATTCTATGTATTATATTATCATACAAAAATCAAGACATATATTTCAAAATGTACATAAAATAGACTTAAATGTTTTCAAGTCTTATCTCAGTTCTCAAGCCAACCTCCTAAGATTCGCACAATGGCTATTTTTCTGTTTTATAGATGATAAATATGAGACCTGGAAAAGATAATTCTTTCTTGAGATGAAGCAAACTGTGATATTCTGGCTAGAATTTTGATTTCGCTATTTTGTTTTGTTTTGTTTTGTTTTGTTTTTTCTGTAACCTATGAATTTGTCTTAATGACCTTACCTCCCTGGCACATATATCTAATCTTCTTTCTATGCAAAAACTCGAAATTGAAAATGAAATTCTGAATTATTTTATTCAGTTTCACACACATGCACACACATGCATATACACACATACACACATGCATACACACACACTCACACACACGCATACACACACACTCACACATGTACACATACGCACACACACACATACTCACTCACGCACACACAGAGACACACACACATACACACACTCATATGCACACACATACACAACTATGCATATACACACGTGCACACACAGGTGCACACACACACACATACATGCACACACACACCTACACACACGCACGCACACGTACCACACATACACACATACCGCACACACACACACACATACACGCACACACACACACACACACACACACACTCACACATACACACACTCACACATACACACACACACACATACACACACACACACATACACACACACACACACACACACACACACACACACACACACACACACACACACACACACACACACTCACACACACACACACTCACACACACACACACACACACACACACACACACACACACATACACACACACACACTCATACACACACACACACACACACACACACACACACCACTAATACTGAGATTATTGTAGCTTCATCTGCAGGATTAATTGTCTCCCCTTTACCATTAGGAGCATAGATGTTCTTTGATGAACTGTTGACACGGCTGCACCCAGAGGGCCAGCACATATGCTATGCTGTGATGTTGTAAAATTAAAATGTGAGATGAAATTCTGTTGCCAACAGCTGTTAACTTTTTAAACAGCATTGGGAGATTCTGCAAAGATGGTTTCTCTCTTTACAAAAACAATAGCCCAATGTGTGGCTTCTTTTGTTTCTCTGTAATAAATGAATCAAGAGTAGAGCCCTCCCTTTAGCCTTAAAATCACATTTCTTTGGGATAGAAGGCTTCACTCTGATTGAATACTGTGGGGAGAAAGAGTTGCAATGCATAAGAAAGCTTATGCTAAGTAGAGAAAATTCAGAAGTATCTCTAATCCCAGATGTAAAAGGGAAAAAAAAAAGAAAAAAACAACCAATGCTCAGTGTACAGCATCTGTTTATTCGTCAATGATACAAAAAAAGTAGAAAATGTATCTATAATGCATTGTATTAAAAGGTACTTGATATTATTACTTCCATTGGAAAAGAAAAGAAAATGAGGTTTTTGATATTCAGAAAGTCTAATATGTCGTAGTGTTAGAGAATAATTTTGAGGTTGGTCTTAAAAATCTAAAATCATTGCTTTCCCATCATAGTGAATGGTGATATAAGATATCAAACACTCCCAAATGAAGATTAAGTTAATTTATTTTTTTATAGTTACTCTAATTGTAGTTGTGGTTGCTGCTGCTTAGCAACAAAAGTTTAAATTTCTTTTATATTTTCTTATTTGTGTTCGTGGGTATATAGGGTGTGTGTGTGTGTGCGTGTGTGTGTGTGTGTCTGTGTGTATGTGTATGTGTATGTGTATGTGTATGTGTATGTGTATGTGTATGTGTATGTGTATGTGTATGTGTATGTGTATGTGTATGTGTATTATGTAATTGGCGCCCGCCAGTGCTGTGCAGAAGTCAGAGGTTAACATTTAGTTGTTTCTCTTCTTTACCATGGGTTCTGTGGATCAAACTCAGGTGGTCAGGCCTACATAACAGACCTCTTTAGTCCCTAAGCTGTCTCTCTACCCCCAATGTTTAATTTTTTTTATCTTTATTAACTTGAGTATTTCTTATTTACATTTCGATTGTTAATCCCTTTCCCAGTTTCAGGCCAACATCCCCTAGCCCATCCCCTAGCTCCCCCCCTCCCCTTCGATATTGGTGTTCCCCTCCCATCCTCCCCCCACTTCGTTACCTCCCTCCCCCCAACAATCACGTTCACTGGGGGTTCAGTCTTGGCAGGACCAAGGGCTTCCCCTTCCACTGGTGCTCTTACTAGGCTATTCATTGCTACCTATGAGGTTGGAGCCCAGGGTCCCCCGTTGAAGGAATCAGAGAAAGGACTGGAAGAGCTTGAAGGGGCTCGAGACCCCATATGGACAACAATGCCAACCAACCAGAGCTTCCAGGGACTAAGCCACTACCCAAAGACTATACATGGACTGACCCAATGTTTAATTCTTAAGTGAAATATATAATACATTTGTCAAGAAGCTCTATGTATCTGACTAAGTACATTTACAAGACTAAGCAAACATCCTTAGATGTACCTGGTGTCCTGGTAAAATGCTTCTGTTTCCAAGAAATAAAATATGATCATGCAAGAAATTAATAATGAGCTGCCACCTGCACCTGACCAACCATCTGCAAAATACCCTTCATGTTACCAAGTTGCATCACTCAGACATTACAACCCTATATCCAGCAACTTTACAGTCAAATCAGAAGATTTCAATACTTTCAGCAAAATTATTATTTGGGACTTTCTAGTCCCAAAACATATGTCACTTCTGTAAACTGTCCTTACATTTTTGCTTTTCCTCACTTATTGTATGAAAAATATTTACTGACCTACCTTTCAAGAAAAGATTAAAGATGGCATTTCTTAAAATGGGATCATAAATTGAACATCGTGTTTGTTGTCCTCTGAACTGCATCTGCATACATTTCCTTTATCTTTTCTCGATGTTTGAAAATTTTGTCACTCAAAGATAATAATCTATCCTCAACTGGTCTCTCTCTCTCTCTCTCTCTCTCTCTCTCTCTCTCTCTCTCTCTCTCTCTGTGTCTCTCTGGCTCTCTCTCTCTCTCTGTGTCTCTCTGTCTCTCTCTCTCTCTCTCTCTCTCTCTCTCTCTCTCTCTCTCTCTCTCTCTCTCTCTCTCTCTCTCTCTTTCTCTCTCCCTCTCTCTCTCTGTCTCTCTCCCTCTGTCTCTATCTCTCTCTCTCCCTCTCTCTCCCTCTCACCTCTCTCTCTCTCTCTCTCTCTCTCTCTCTCTGTCTCTGTCTCTCTCTTTCTCCCTCCCCTGCCCCTCTCCCTCTCTCCTTCTCTCCTCCCTCCCTCCATCTCAGTACACGTGTGTAAATGTGGGCGTGAGCCTATCACTCCTCAGCCTAGAGGCACTCCACGTACAAATGTGTATAAACCACTTCTGACCCAAGGGATTTAAACTAAAGTCAACAAGCCCACTGAACTATCCATTTTGGGAAATATGTTTTTTTTCTACTTTTTTAAATGTTATCAGGTATGTCTTAAACCTGTATTCAGATTTTCTTGATAAGTACAGTCTCTCTTTATGGAGAAAATGGGTGATGTTCGATTTATGATCCCATTTCTAAACTATAAGCATACCATTGTAAGAATGAACCAAGTGTGGGCATAAACCAATCATTTGAAACAATGTAGAAAGTGTGGGGGAAAGTCAGGGCGGGGAGGTTGGAAGGGTGGGTGGATGGGGAGGGGAACACCCTTATACAAGAAGGGGAGGGAGGTGGGATAGGGGGTTATAGACAACAGGAAACTGGGAAAGGGAATAACATTTGAAATGTAAATAAAAATAGCCAATAAAAGAGAGAGAGAAAGAGTAAAAATGAAACACACATGATTAAAACAAATGATTGAAAAATATGAGAAGAGAAGGAGGTCAGCAAGTAATACAGAGAAGGGCTAAAACCAAAAGGAAAAACACTGTGGATGGCTTCAGATCTTTTAGTTTGTTAAATAAACCCTTAGAAATCAGCTTCAAGTCATGTTAGTACCCTTTGGTACGACAAATACCTGACCCTGATGTATTTATCATGGAGCTGTTTAGTCTTTTCAGGTAATAGGTACTCTGACATTTTAATTAAATTCTCTGATAAGGATACGCTCTCCTGTGTGGGACTGAGTGCTTTTGGCTTCTCTTCAGCTTTCATTTCTGAATTCTGCATGATGATTTGACATGACACTCCTTCGAGAGACTATTCCGCTTACAGTGGATCCTTCTATTGCTAGATGACATGCGTTGCCAAATAGTATTGTACGCTGTCTAGTCTCAATACTAGGTATATGCAAAGAATCAGCTCGTAATAAAAGTTGAAATTGCCTTCAAAGAGCTATGCTAGAAATTTCGAAAGCACACTCTGAAAGACAGTAGTGATTGACAATATAGTCTTCAAGAAGTGTACATTAGAAATACAATGTAGTCTTTCAAAAATAAGTGAACTGGTTTCAAAATATGAGTGAATATAATTTTTAACTATTAAAAACTATTGAAGTTGATCACTTCTTTTGGGAGTCATTTTAGGGTCACTCAGAATTCCTGTTCCATTTTTCCTCTTCTGGTCTGATTGTATATTCATACATATCCATGAGTGAGTGCATGTAGAGGGTATGTGTGTGTGTGTGTGTGTGTGTGTGTGTGTGTGTGTGTGTGTGTGTGTGTGTGTGTGTGTAGCCAAGCATATCCATGTGTGAGGGCAGGTACATGCATGCCATAGTCCAAGTGTGGCGGTCAGAGGATAACCTTGGGTATCTATCCCTACTTTCCACGTTATTTAATACAGGGTCTCTTCTTCGCCTCCAGAATTCTCCTTCCTGCATCTCCACCTTCATTAGGAGTGGGAACAATGATAATATGTGTGAGTGCATGTGATACCACACATTTACCCAAGCATTTCTGCCTTTTTCTGAGTCTGGAGGGATTAGAACTCAGTCTCTCACATACTCGCTTTAGACACCTAGTCATCTCCATAGCCTTCTGCATTCTTAATGTGATAAATCTCCATGATTCTGGGCTATATTGACTGAAAAGCCTTTCAGCTATAAATCTAAAATATGGATTTTCTTATAGATACCATTAATGATGTATACCTTCCACTTCTGCAAAAAAGGATATAAAATGTCATCTGACATATGAACTGATGGAAATGCTAACATTTAAATGACTTTCCAAAGTCACCCAGATAAGTGAAATTACATAAGGTAGCGATGCTGGGGACCCCTGTAAATCTTCCTCTTCTGCTGTAATTCCCCAGTCAATAAATTCCGGCTGCCTGTACTCTTTCTCTCACACCTGTTAAAGGCTTTGGAAAAGGCCTTGGATTATTTACCTTTCATTACCTCTGAACGTAAAGTACAAATGACCTAAGTAATTTTAAGGACCAATAATTACAAGAAGAAATGATGAGAAGAAGGAAGGTATGTGTTGAAACTTGTAAAGGTATACCATTGGGGAGACATTTATGGAATGCTATCTCACTAAAACTGTTTTTCCATGCTTGTTCCTCTCAGCTGGGGAGCAGGAAATGTCAAGAATTGTTTTGTAGATAGCGGGGTAAGGGTTTTTCTAGATTATTGTAAATCAGTTTGGTGTGAATCTTGGTGCCAACACAGACTGCGGCCAACTGGGTGCTAAGCTGAAATCAACATACACCCCCCCACTTTGTACAAAGGTCAAGCTAAAAGAATTCTTTCCAGATTTCTCACCGCACCTGATTGTCATCCATGAGGTAACACGTCCATGAAAATTCGTCATTTGCCACCAGTGTTTCTCTTCACTCGAGATTCCATATTTAACACTGTGAAGCACAAAGTGTAGTTGAAAATACTATAATGAATGGGCAGCAAGAGCCATGTTTTGAAAGGAAGGGTAAGCTCTACCAGCAAACATTTTTTCTAGAAAGCAGTCTGTGTACTGACAGAGACTCCTCCCCAGCTCAACTACAGGCACAGCATTGCCATTCTGGAGTCCAGCGAGCACATCCATAGATCCTGGTGTGATTGATGCTCCCCTGAAATCTTAATGTGGTGAATAACCCCAGGTATCAAGTTCTAATTGTCTTTCTTCCTTTTAATCCATTACACACACACACACACACACACACACACACACACACACAAACACACACACACACACACACAGACACACACACACACACACACACACACACACAACACACACACACACACACACAGACACAACACACACACACACATACACACACAAACACACATACACAGACACAAACACACACGCACACACACACACACACACACACACATACACGCACTCCCCTGAACATAGAAAGTAAAATTTGTGTTGGGGGAAATTTCCCTTGTTACACTGGTTATATAACTACTCAAATATTTAGCATCGACTGTCAAATGTGAAAAATTGAGGTTTTTCAGTTAATGGTGTCTGCTTCATGGGTGTTCTACTCTTATGCCTTATGCTTCTGGGCTTGTTCTCAGAGTGCTACTCAGTCCTCAATGACAAGCACCGAGGATGTTTAAAGGGCTACGAAGGCAATCGTGCTCCTTTACACACACCCATGGTTAACATCCAGGCTGCCAACATATCAAATGTGTAGTGTTTCTTTAATTAGAGTGTTGTCAGGCCAGACACACAGCTATGACATTTAATCTCATTTTATGGCATACCTAGTAACCATCTTTCTTAATCAATATAGTTTGCCTTCAATGAGTCTGACTTGACTCCATAATAGAAGCAAGCAAATTATTATTCTCTCAAAACGGTGACCCATCAGACAATACATACATGTGTACACAGTAAGTAGAGACTAGAATTATATGGGTATGAATAGAAAACAGCATAGTAAATTTTAAAACATGATAAATAAAACTTATTGCCTTTAAGTTAAACCCTCTAAATTCAATAATGTTAACCAAGATTTAAAAATCATGTGTCTATGTGTATTCGTGTGTGTGTGTGTGTGTGTGTGTGTGTGTGTGTGTCTCCAATAAAACTGGTCTGCATATTCACAAACAAGAGATGTACATTTATCATCAGATTTTAAGACAACCAATTAATAAAAACAAGTTATTTGTTCTGAAATACCCTGAAAGTTCTTTTTTTTTATTAAATTAAAAATACAGTGTTATTTTGTGTTTCATAGAAGGCTATGGTACACATAATCTGTTCAAATTATATCAGAAAATGACAAATTTTTTTAAAGATATATTTACTATTTGTAAGTACACTGTAGCTGTCAGAAGAGGGCATCAGATCTCATTACAGATGGTTGTGAGCCACCATGTGGTTGCTGGGATTTGAACTCAGGACCTCTGGAAGAACAGTCAGTACTCTTAACCACTGAGCCATCTCTCCAGCCCGGACAAATGGTTTTTAAATTGATATATAAAAAGGAAAAGAAGAAATCGTTCTCTGATAAGATATAAATCATGTGATAAGTGAAAGTGAGTTTTACCTGGGAATTCTCAAGGCAAAGGCTACATTAGCAATACTATATTCAAAATTTGTAATTAAAGTCATACAACACAATACCACTATTGCACTGATGCACACCTGAACGCTGGAGAGAGGAGAGTCAGTTTTCTTTAAGGCCATGTTCCTTGTAAGCCTGTTGTGTTCCAGAGGATGGCCCTATGCCTAGGAATATATGAGGAGCACAAATTTGAGTTGACTGGTCATTAAAAAAAGAGGGTGACCTGAAGACATTGGGGAAATAATAATGGATAAGTATGAACAAAATACATACATGAAATTCTTAAACAACTAATGAAATATCTTAAAATATAATACACTATTGCTGATTCCTTGAAAATATTATTTTTATATATCTTGCATAGGCACAGTTTTAAAAATTAGAATATAAATTGTTAATTTGGGGTGATCTCTCCCTAGCTTTTTATTTTTTTTTAATGAGGGAGAACTAATGAGCCATTTAAGCACGCGATTGGACAACGTGATTTTGAACAGGGAGAATGAACACCACATTCTTTTTTAGAGCAATGGATTTTTCAATACAGCCCTTCACCGGGAACTGACATTTGGCAGTGAACAACCTTTTAAAGTTCAGGAACTGCATTAAAGAGAAAATTATAAAGGGCATCATTAGAATTTAGGTGGAAAACTGTAACCAGGCATTTCAATTACGGGGCTACATGACTGGCAAGAAGAAATGATGGAAGCCAATTAGTACGATTATTGACTTGCCTCACATGTATTCAGCTGGCCTAAGGAGTGACTGTCCGGAGGAGCCCTGTACACTGTGTAAGATTCAAATGTCTTACTTGTCAGATTACCACCCACACTTTTTTTTTTCCTGTGACCGTGTCAAAGGGCTTTTGTTGGCCCAGAAATTACAGACGCAAAGCATTCCCGTCATTAGCCTGCCTGTTGCTCTCCTCAGCGTTTTCTTCTCCGTTCTCTCAGCTGGAGACATACTCCATTTATTTAAATTTTACACAGTCGTTGAGAGACCGAGAAAGGAGAGACAAAGATTGTTCCCTAAAATGCGATCCTTCTAATTAGCCTGCCGAGAGTTTGGGATCTGCATAAAGTCATAGAAGCAGAACTACCTGCATTTAATTACCCACAAATTAATATTCACTATCTGTAGAAAAAGGTGTTAGAGATCCGAGGGATGACTTTCCAAGTTACTAATAGTTATTTGGTTAATTAAGATTATTTTCATTTCTAAGAATATTTGCATGAAATATTTTACATGTTTTGCTCTTTAAACTTCAACTTACTTTTCCCCCTAGAATCCGAAATGCATTCTTTCAGTGTTGACTCCTTTTGCTGCTGCTGTGCGTAATCTCTTTTGTTACTGAGGATAGTTTAAACGTGATGGAATAAATAAACTCTCCAATACAAAGGAGTACCATGGAGGCCAAGGTTGTTTTGCTCACTAACAGAGATACGGCCTTGTAGATTTAAATAACATTTTGCTGTCACATCTGCTCATAAGAACTGATAAATTTATAATGGCTGACAGACAGGAATTGATTTATGAGTTTGTGGGACTGAAAGGAAACCAATGGAAATGTCCTTATTAAAAATCTGCAATTTTTCACTCAGACCAGGTTGCCATAATAAATGTGAGAATAGGTTTGATTTCATTCAGAATTAATTTAGTTTGAAATTAAAATGAGTCTCACTCCCTGCCTCCAGGAAGTCTGCTGACATTTCTAGGGCTGCTCTGGAGAGTGTATCTGATAAATCGGACACATGTAAATCTGTCTTCGCATGCATGTGTTGTAGTCTCAAAGAACAATTGATAAAACGTGATGCTTTGTCTAAAGCAAAGTGTATTAGCTTCACAGACGAAGTGCATAAAACTCAGAAACGTACTTGTGCTAAGATTCATAATAGGTTTAGAATCATAGCAAATGACAATACTATTTTGGTTAAGGAACGTGGTCACAAGGAAAAATTTAACGCTCAAATTGTTGAAGACATTCCTCTTATGAAAAACCGCTCCCGATCTCAGAGCCTGCCAGCTCTGCATGCATATTTCTTGTAATCAATTATTTTCCCAAAGAATCGGAATAATATTTATGCCCTTCCAGCACCACAAAGAGATTCAATCTCGAGGAAGAGAAGTTTGACTTGAGATAAAAGCCGTCTTCAGTGGGTTTTCATCCAGAATATTAAATTTACAGATTAATCTGGGGCTATAAACTCTACCAAAGTGAAGTTCTCAACTGTACCACCCACGGGCCTCCAGCAACCTCAAATGTGGTACTTAGCATAAGGTGATTGAAATCGGTCCTTGCGTGTCATATGGGAGCAAGGCTCCTAGGCTTCTTTCTCATCGTCTACCTTTACAGTGTCCATGAGAACTCGAGAAAGCTGTCCATTTTAAGTAAAGTCAGATATAAGTTAGCAACCTTCTACAGCCCTGCTTCATTCAGCATAGAACATTCTATGTCCAGCTCAAGAGACCACAAACCTTGGAGTACCATTCACGACAAGAAACTCTTATTCTTTGGCTGCCTTTAGAGGTAAGTCTGTGAAGGTATGGACTAATTCTCCATATATAACAAGTATGCACCCATGAATTCCCAAAAGTCTGGGGACGTCAAGGATAGCATAGAATAAAATTTCTGTATCACTTGTCTAAAAAACAACCTATCTGTTAAAATTTTGATCTGTAGAATTGAAACATTATTTCAAAAGGTAGATGTTGAGTTAAAATACCTTGGAGCTCGAGGAAAAAAACAAAGATAACTACATAAGAATAAAAGAAAAAAAAGAAAAGAAAAAAAAAGAAATGAGAAATGGCCTTTGGGTTGAATGGAGATGACCTGGAAGTGGGATATTTCACAGATATTCATAGGAATGGACAACAAAAGAAAGGATTATGTTCTCTTTTAGTTAACCATAATCTCCTATATGAAAGAAAATACACGGCATTCAATTTATAAGACAAGAGTTACATTTTATCGATACTTTGACTTCATTATTAAGAGCGATTTTCATTGAATGAATGATTTACATCACACTGTTTAGGTTTGTCTGAAAACTATATAGCAATAGCTATGTGATTGGGTTGATTAAAAAACCATATTCCTTCAATATTGACCAGAAATCTTGGCAGCCTGTGTGTGTGCAGGCATGTGTGCATGTGCATACATGTATGTGCACATTTGTGCATATGTGCCTGTGCGTGTATATCTGTGTCTGTCTGTCTGTCCCTCTCTCTCTCTGTCTCTCTCTTTTGTCTCTGTCTCTCTCTGTCTCTCTCTCTGTCTCTCTCTGTCTCTCTGTCTCTCTCTCTGTCTCTCTCTCTCTCTCTCTCTCTCTCTCTGTCTCTCTCTCTCTCTCTCTCTCTCTCTCTCTCTCTGGGGTGTGTGTGTGTGTGTGTGTGTGTGTGTGTGTGTGTGTGTGTGTGTGTGTGTGTGTTTACCTGCATTGGGCAAGCATGTGTTTGTGTTTCTAGATATTGAATATTGAACCTGCATGAGTTACTTTTCTTTTCCTGAGATAAAACAGCGTGTCCAAGGAAATTTACAGAAGGAGGAGCAGGATTATAGATACCGGAAGGTGAGAGTCTTTAACCATCACAGTAGGGGAAGTGTGATGGCGGGCATGCATGGCTGCTGCAACAGCAAGAAGAGAGCTTACATCTTGAATAAGAGTGAGAGAGAAAGGGGGAGGGGAGGGGAGAAACATAAAGAGAAGGGAAGAGGGAGATGAGGGGTCATGAGATGAGGGAGGGATAGAGAGAGGAAGGGAGGGACAGACAGACAGACAGGTAGGCAGATCTTAAGTTTAAAAAGTTCATCTCCACTGTAATACTTCCTCCAGTAAGGCCATGCTTTCTTTTTTGTTAAGTTGGATATTTTATGTATTTACATTTCAAATGTTATCCCCTTTCCTGCCCCCCTCTCCCATTTTCCTTCCCCCTGCTTCTATGAGGATGCACCCATTCCCACCCACCCACTCCCACCTCAACACCCTGGCATTCCCCTACACTGGGGAAAGGAGCCTTCACAGGACAAAGAACTTCTCTTATTGATGCCAGACAATGTCATCTTCTGCTACATATACGGCTGAGGTCATGGGCCCTCCATGTGTACTCTTTGGTTGGTGGGAGCTCTGGGGGGTCTGGTTGGTTGATATGGTTGTTCTTCCTGTGGGGTTGCAAACCCTTTCGGCTCCTTCAGTCCTTTAACTCCTCCATTGGAGTCCCTGTGCTTAGCCTTATGGTTAGCTGGAAGCATCCTCGTCTGCATCAGATCCCCCTAACTTCCTTCCTCCCTCCATCCCCATTCCTTCCTTCCTTTCTTTCTTCCTTCCCTCCTTCCTCCCTCCCTCCCTCTGTCCCCTGTCCCTCCTTCCTCCCCTTCCTTTTTTCTTTCCTACCTCCTTCCTCTCTTTCTCCTTCCCTTCTTCTTCCTTTTCTTCCTTCCTCCTTCCTTTCTCATTCTTTGTTTACATCTATTTTACTAGATATCATCCAAAAGCCATTCTGAAACGTGCAGACCTCCCACATCTCTTACCAAAATTTCCTTTTGAGCTGCAAAACAGCAAAGCAACATTCAATCCTCATCCTTTCAAACCACACTTCATCTTTCTCTGATCTCTTGACTCAGATCAAAGATTCAATGACATTACCAAACCCAGAGAGACAGCATCTCTAGTTAAAGGTTAACCTTGGTTTTGGCTATAACTCTAAAATAAGAGTGTTTTATTATCGAAAAGTGAGAGCATCAGAGCTGACTACCATACTTTTAAAGGGGCTGATGAACTTGTGTTTGAATCGATTTTAGATCTCAAATACACCCTCTGTTTTCCTGAAGTTTTGAATGAATCTTGTCCCACCTGAGACCATGACCACAATGAGCAATTAGATAGATGGCTGTGAAAACCTCACCTCCTGTAGCATGAAAGAAACTTGGTTTATTTTTGTAAAATTTAAATATATGCTGGGGAATATAAGAAACCCTCAAAAAAAAAAACATTTGCTTCTTTCTTACTTGAGAACATCTGGATCAAAATTGCTTACTCCAGATGCCCTCCCGTCACTAAAATATTCTCTTATTTCTAAAGACATGAATGCATTGCTTATGAATGCACTGTATAACAATTCGCAAAGTGGATCATGCACAGATTTCTAAGCTACACACTCTGATTTCTGAAAATACGTTTCAGATGTAAGCCCAGAGTGTGTCCATCTACACAGCTTCTCGATGCCAATAGTGATGATCTAAGGAGCACAATTGGCAACAGCTATATCATGGGACTTGGGTTATTTACCTTGAAGTATGTCTGGGGACATTGGTACACTGCTTTTGTTAGTCGCAAAGGATTGCATATTTCTAGATGTTCAGGATGATTGAGATCTAGGTTACACTGTGCTTTGCCTAGAAATGAACTTGCACACAGTTAGTGCGATTGGTGCTAATCAAAGCTGAATTATTTTTAAAGCTCAATTTAAGTAGCTGCTCACAGCCAATGCCAGCCGGCTCTGGCAAATGTCACTTGGTCCCTCCATGTTCTGAAATGAAAGCCTTTGCCAGCTGATTCCTGAATTTTTTTTCCTACTTAATGAGCTGGCTAACATTCATAAAATTTATTTCGTAAACACTAAATTTTAAGATTTCTGATAAGTATAATATGCATGGGAGACTCATACGGTGAAAAGCCAGGATGAGGCAAGTATTAGAACTCTTATCAGAAATATGCAAACCAATGCCCAATCCATTTCTTTAAATTTCCAGTTCTTTTCAATGGTATTTTTATTCTTTTCCTTTATTATCTTCTCAAAGAATATATCATGACTTCAGCCTCCCCTCCCTCATACCAGACTCCATACCTCTGCTCTCCCCAGATCCACTGCTCCTCTGTCTGTCCTCAGAAAATAGCAGGACTCCCAGTGATATCAGTCGAACACAGCATAGCAAGATGCAATAAGACGACATAGAAACCCTCATAGCAAGGCAACCCGGCAGGAGGAAAGGGGTCCCCAGAGCAAGCAAAAGGGTTATATACCCCACCCCCACCGTTAGGAGTGCAGCAAATCCCCCAAGCTTTGGTTTTATACCTGTCAGGAAGACTAAGCTCAACAACAAATGACAGCTGGAGAGGAGGAGAAGGAACACTCCTCCCTTTGTTGGTAGGAATGTAAATTCACAAAACCACTGTGGAAAGCTATATGGCTGCTCTACAGTCATTTGGGACTTGATCTACCTGAAGATCTAGCTATACCATCACTCTTAGGCATATACCCACAGGATGCCCTATCCTACCAACTTGCTCAACTGTGTTCAAAGGAGTCTTATTCATAATAGGTAGAACCTGAAAAGAACCTCGAAGTCCCTCAACTGAGGATCGGACTCAAAAATAAAATAAATAAATAAATAAATAAATAAATAAATAAATAAATAAATAAATAGCAGTATATTTGAACATGGAATAATACTCAGCCATGAAAAAAGAAAAGGAAAACATCGTGAAATTTGTTGGCAACTGGATGGAACTAGGGAAAGAAACATCATGAGTGAGGCAATCCAGACCCAGAAAGACAAACACGATATGAGCTCACTTCTAAGTGGTTGTAAACCGTTACATAAAGAATAATCACAGTGCAATCCACAGAACCTGAAACCTTAGATAAAAAAGAGAGGTCCAGGAGGAGACATGGATCTCCCTGGGAAGTGAAAATAGATTCTGTGTTTGGGCTAGGAAGGATGAGATGGGAAAAGGAAGTGTTTTTAATTAATCTTTTTAGTAATGTTATACATTTTCAATCATATTCGTTCCCAATGACTCTCCTTAACACCTCATAGCCACAACTCCTTATTTCTACTCCTATAACTCAATGTTCTTAAAAAGAATTTAATAACTGATCAAAGTGAATGTGTGCTGCTCATATATTGGTGGGTATGGGAGTCGGCCAGTAACGTGATTGAACTACTAGAAGGCATGCCCTTAAAGAAAACCAACTCCCCCCCACCCCCATTCTAGAAGACATCAACTGTCTATAGCTTCTCATTTAGGGGAGAGACTTACGCATCTCTCCTACCCCAGACTGGAATGTTCATTGTCATGAACTTTACAGGCAACTGCAGCTGCTCTGAATTCATGACTACAGAGGTCCTGTCATGTACTCTAAATCCAAGTTCTGATGGACATTGGTATAGCACATCAAAAGATAATATTGTACTTTGGAAAACAAAACAAAAACCAAAAATACCCAACAATAGCAACAACAAATAACCCCACTGTGGTAGCTCAAATGCTATGCTGACTTTAGGAAACAAACTCTTGATTATTTTGCTAGAGTTAAGTGTAGGTGGTGCTAAAGTTATTTGTTAACTTTTGTTTTCCTTTTTTTTATTGGATATTTTCTTTACTTACATTTTAAATGTTAACCTCTTTCCAGATTTTCCCTCTGGAATACCCCTATTCCTTCCCCCTCCCCCTGACTCCATGAGAGTGTTCCTCCATCTACCCTACCACCTACCTATCCACTCCCTCTGATTTCCCCACCCTGGCTTTCACCTACACAGGAGCATTGAGCCTTCACAGGGCCAAGGGCCTCTCCTCTCATTGATGCCCTATAAGGCCCATCTTCTGATACATATGTGGCTGGAGCCATGGGTCCCTCCATGTGTACTCTTTGGTTGGTGGTTTAGTCTCTGGGAGATCCAGGGTTTGGGGGTTCTGGTTGGTTGATATTGTTGTTCTTACTATGGAATTGTAAACTCCTTCAACTTCTTCAGTCCTTTTTCTAACTCCTACATTGGGGACCCCATTTTCAGTCCAATGGTTGGTTGACAGCATTGACTCTGTATTTCTCAGGCTCTAACAGAGCCTCTCAGGAGGCAGCTATATCAGGCACCTGTCAGCATGCACTTCTTGGCATCAGCAATATTGTCTGGGTTTGGTGACAGTATTTGGGATGGATCCCTAGGTGGGGCAATCTCTGGATGACCTTTCTCTCAGTCTCTGCTCTAAACTTTGTCTCTGTATTTCCTCCTATGAATATTTTGTTCTCACTTCTAAGAAGGACTGAAGCACTCACTCTTTGGTCTTCCAACTTCTTGAGCTTCATGTGGTCTGTGGATTGTATCTTGGGTATTCTTAGCTTTTGGACTAATATCGACTTATCATGAGTTCATACCATGTCTATTCTTTTGTGGTTGGGCTACCTCACTCAGGATGATATTTTCTAGTCCCATCCATTTACCTAAGAATTTCAAGAAGTCATTGTTTTTAATAGCTGAATATTATTATCCACTGTGTAAATATACCACATTTTCTGTACCCATGCCTCCGTTGAAGGACATCTGGGTTCTTTCCAGCTTCTGGCTCTTACAAATAAAATTGCTATGAACATACTAGAGCATGTGTCCTTGTTATATGTTGGAGCATCTTCTGGGTATATGCCCAGGAGTGGGATAGCTAGGTCCTCAGGTAGTACTATGTCCAATTTTCTGAGGAACCTCCAGACTGATTTCCAGAGTAGTTGTACCAGTTTGCAATCCCACCAACAATGGAGGAGTGTTCCTCCTTCTCCACAGCCTTGCCAGCATCTGCTGTCACCTGAGTTTTGATCTTAGTCATTCTGACAGGTATGAAGTGGAATCTCAGGGTTATTTTGATTTGCATTTCCCTGATGGAAGGATGTTGAACATTTCTTTAGGTGCTTCTCGGCCATTCGATATTCTTCAGTTGAGAATTTCTTTATTAAGCTCTGTCCCCCATTTTTAATAGGGTTATTTGATTCTCTGGAGGCTAACTTCATGAGTTCTTTGAATATATTGGATATTAGTCTTCTATCAGATGTAGGATTGGTACAGATCTTTTCCCAATCTGTTGGTTGCCATTTTGTCCTATTGACAATGTCCTTTTCCTTACAGAAACTTTGCAATTTTATGAAGTTCCATTTGTCGATTCTTGGTCATAGAGCATATGCCATTGGTGTTCTGTTCAGGACATTTTCCCCTGCACCTATGTGTTCAAGGCTCTTCCCCACTTTTTCTTATATTAGTTTCAGTGTCTCAAATTTTGTGGAGGTTCTTGATCCACTTAGACTTAAGCTTTGTACAGAGTGATAAGAATGGATCAATTTGCATTCTTCTACATGCTGACCTCCAGTTAAACCAGCACAATTTGTTGAAAATGCTGTCGTTTGTCCACTGAATGGTTTGAGCTCCTTTGTCAAAGATCAAGTGACCATAGGTGTGTGGGTTCATTTCTGTGTCTTCAATTCTTTTCTATTGGTCTACCTGCCTGTCTCTGTACCAATACCATACAGTTTTTATCACTATTGTTCTGTAATACAACTTGAGACTGGGGATTGTGATTCCCCCAGCATTTCTTTTATTGTTAAGAATAGTGTTTGCTATCCTGGTATTTTTTGTTTTTCCAAATGAAGTTGAAAATTGCTCTTTCCAACTCTATGAAGAATTGAGTTGGAATTTTGATGGGGATTTCATTGAATCTGTAGATTGCTTTTGGCAAAATGGCCGTTTTTAGTATATTAATCCTGCCATCCTTGAGAAAGGGAGATCTTTCCCTCTTCTGAGATATTCTCTGATTTCTTTCTTCAGAGACTTGAAATTCTTGTCATACAAATCTTTTACTTGCTTGGTTAAAGTCACACCAAGGTATTGTATATTATTTGTGACTATTGTGAAGCGTGACATTCCCTAATTTCCTTCTCAGACTGTTTATCCTTTGAGTAGAGGAGGCAACTGATTTGTTTGAGTTAATTTTGTATCCGGCAACTTTGCTGAAGTTGTTTATCAGGTTTAGGAGTTCTATGTTGGAATATACTATCATGTCATCTGCAAATAGTGATATTTTGACTTCTTCCTTTCTAGTTTGTGTCCCTTTGACCTCTTTTTGTTGTCTAATTTCTTTGGCTAGGACTTTAAGTACTATCTTCATGGTTGACACTCTACTCTGTTTTCACTGTGGACCCTCCTCTCTGTAGTGCTCAATCACCACAGTCTGAATGGAACAGTTGCTTAGAAAAATAAAGTCAAGAGAATAATAGTGCCCAGTTTAGTTTAGCTATAAAAACAAGGGGGGTGCATTTAAAATATAGTCAAATAGCCAGATAGATATGATGTCAGATTTTATAGCTCTAAAGAATGAGATACTCAAAATGTAGTGATGGTTAAATAGGGTGCCATTAAGGAAAGTTTTTTAATAAACTTCAGAGTCTCTTCTAATTACTGAAGGCAGAATGAATCTGAGCTCATGATGACGTTTTTAGTGCTTTACTTTTTCTCATATCTTAGATATCTTTATTATATTTATTTTTGAAAATATAGGCAAAACCAGAGCTTCCCAGGGACTAAGCCACTACCTAAAGAAAATGGACTGACCCTGGACTCTGACCTTTTGAATATCCTAGTAAGAGCATTTGGAAGGAGAAGCCCTGGGTTGCTAAGACTGAAAAACTAGACAACGCAATCTAAGGAAGGGGGGGAGGGAAGGGGATGTTTGCCAAATGTACATAAGAAATACTCAAGTTAATAAAAAAAAAAGTTCTTTTTCCATATTTGTTTTCAGAAAACACAACGCATCTATTTGAAACTTAAGCAATTTTATCTGTATTCAGGAACCATTTCATTTTATGCTTAAACATAAAATCCGAATCCTGATTAGCAAAAGTCATCATTCTAAGGTACTTTTAGTTAAATTAGGCTTTCTTTTCTTATTTACACAATTTGGTTCTGGAAGCAATTCCATAAGGACTTTGTGCAACTTGAAAGGAAGCATTGGGTTTCGGATTCAGATTTTCCTCACATTATATATCTCACATGAAACTTGGATGAAACATGATGACTATGATGCTAACCATAGCTCACAGTTGTAGTCATGGAAACTGTTGGCAATACTATATCACATGACCTGCACTTTTTCTTTCCCTATGCCCTATTTGTGAGGACACTATGGCCTTGACTTACACTCTCTTGCTGTATTCTTTGAATCTTCCCGACATTTTATCAAATAAAGTATTTCTTTTCTTGCATTTCAGATATATTGAAAGCAGATACATTCTCTACTATTTTAATGGTATCTGTTCTTTTCTATAAACTAGTTTTTAATATCTGGAAACATCTGGTTAGTTGACCCTATGCTACTATAAGTGTCTGAGAAAACAAACAAAAATGTACTCAATCTCAAACTTTGACCATGGTGTTCCATTGATTGGATTTTTACCTCTTTATTAAACTGATGTGTCCATCTCTGATATTTTCAGTTTAGCTCTAATAGAGGTGTCAAATCCATGTCTCTCTCTCTCTCTCTGTCTTCCTAGGAAGGCTCTGAAAAATAACTCGAATGTTTGTAAATTGATTTTGGATGAAATCCAATCTTGACAAACTGATTTTTTAACCACAGAAATAGCTATAAAGCTTAAACCTAGGATAAGTCTGATGGCTTCTTGTTTCCTGTTAGATAATTTCTAGCTCCGTTATGTATGCTGGGTTTCTTACTTAACATTTCCTCTTCTACCCTTGCAATCAGACTTGCCTACTTTTGAGGGCTTGGGTTGCTACCAGAGAAAAGAGTATATTGTATAATGATGAACAACCTGTGGAATTAAAAAGTATAAAGTATGCCAAGTTATGAGGATTGTTTCAACTCTAGGCAAGGAGATTGTCTTGTACTAAGCAGAGAAACTGAGATGACTTTAATATTCCATCAATCTAATTGCTATCCCAATAGGTAAAAGACACTTTTAATATTCAGTCCAAAGTAAACTTGACTTATAGCTCAATTGATTTTTTTCCCTGTGTGATTTTGCATACCAAAAATTTAGTAAGTGATTCTAAGAGCTTTTAGAAAATTTGAAGCTCAACAAAACAAGATGTCAAACTGCATCTGACTTCATTGTATTTATAATCCTTTGCAAACCACACTCAGCTTGCAGAGGGTGGATTTGCCTAAGATTAGATTAATCCATGTTTACACACATAACATAATTTTGTCTCTTTCACCCCAAGGGACAACTCAGACAATTTCGAGGCATGAATAAGCATGCTAATTTAGGCAAAATAAGTCTACAGATTTAATAAATGAAAATAGTGAAATATTGAAAAAAAAAACTAAAGTACAAGTCTCCAAGTACCTTAGGTTTTCAAGTAAGGATGTCAATGTCTATTGAGAACCTTGATTGTAGATGTATAATGTTAAACAATTTTATTAAATTTCCCATCATGGGTTCTAAATTATATATATATATATATATATATATATATATATATATATATGTACCAGCTTGTCAGTATTTGCACGGTCCATTTATGAAAATAAGTCATTGATACATTATAATGTATCTACTTGTTAAAGAGCCGTATATTTCTACTTTTTGAAACTACTTTATTCAAATGTAAAATGATAATGAATTACCCTGAGAGGAATTAGTTCAAGGCATTTGAAGTAGCTGTAAGGCAAGACAGAAAACAGATGAAAATGAAAAATCTGAAATGTAGCTGGCCTTTGCTACTTTGTGAGGTTTCCCACCCTTTATTACCCCAGTTGCACACTCTACAGCTAGATGGGAGAGATAGAAGGATAGCATGGGGAGGCAAGAAAGAAGGAGGAGGGAGAGAGAGAGAGAGAGAGAGAGAGAGAGAGATTGAGAAAAATATCTCTGAGTCTACTTTCTCTCTTTTCCTTTGAGCACTACTACTAAGAGACTACAACCAAACCCCTGATCTGACCAGCAGCTACTAACACTGAAATTCAGAGTTCTACCTCTCAGGGTTCTAGCATTTATATACTGTCTGAAAAGTTAGCAGAATTTCAATGGTCACACAATTGAAGAAACTATCTGCATCTGGCAAATCCACAGCTCTGCTAGTGCATGAGGCGAATTATAGTCCGCTGCTGAGAAGCAACACCACATCCCGACACCTGGATTAAAATGAAAAAATATTCTTATAAATTTCTGTGCTTATTGAAGAAACCAAAATTCCAGAATACTTACTACACTGAACAATGCTTTAAATGCACAATACTGTGATATTTATGGTTTCTTCATAATCTATATTTCCACAAAAAGAAAAAATTCCCTTGTATCAAAGAAGAGGAAACAGTAAGTCCACACACAAAAAAGCCAGGTTTCTATGGATTCATTGCCAGAGTTTTATATGTTGTGTTTTCTTTGTCTCATTTTCTATCCCCAAGTAAACAAGAATGACTACATGGAATTATTTCATAAGTTAATATATATAATAAAGTAATAATCATAAAAATAAGTATATATTTATTATAACTAAATTAATTGTTGGGGGAAGCCAGTAACAAATTAAGGAGACTTTATGTTAATATATGGTTATATAAGTAGGAATAACAAATTTTTTGAGTATATTATTTGAGAAAAAATAAATCACAACTCCATTGTTTCACAGGATAAAAGAAAAATGTTTCTGAGTTGCCACAGCAAAATACTATGGCCTTGCCCTTGGGGTTGCTTTAGCAATGAATGGCAGAACCAATTTGTAAAGCTTTTAAAGCACTTACCTATCCTTAGCACCTCATGTCACAGGATATTTAATACAAACATGTAGCTTTGGAAAGTACAAGAAGCTTAATACTACACTATCCATCATTTTGTACATCACTTGGGATCTAACCCTTATGATAGTTCTAGATCTCCAGTCCCACACTTTTTTTTAATGTGTAAATATTCAGAAGAGTTGCTGTAGCTTAGAGCTGTTATTCAGTCCTAAAGAAACAATGTATAGAAAGGACAGAAAATAAAAACATTTCAGACACAAAATTTCCTACCTCTGGTTATTTATCCAATTCAATCCTAGGGATAAATAAATAAATAAATAAATAAATAAATAAATAAATAAATAAATAAATAAAAGGTACGCATTCTTCCTAGCAGGTAGAGCTTCTATAAAGTAGGCAGATTTAAAAATAGATTACATATTAAAGGACAAATTAAATTACTTCTACCACATTAATTAGGGATGCTTTTTATAGTTCAAAATAATCTTTAAAATAGTCTTATGGCAAATACATAGGCTAATGCCAGCAGCAAACCACTGAACTGAGAAAGGGACCCCAGCTGAAGGAATCAGAGAAAGGACTGGAAGAGCTTGAAGGGGCTTGAGACCCCATATGAACAACAATGCCAACCAACCAGAGCTTCCAGGGACTAAGCCACTACCCAAAGTCTATACATGGACTGACCCTGGGCTCCAACTTCATAGGTAGCAATGAATAGCCTAGTAAGGGCACCAGTGGAAGGGGAAGCCCTCGGTCCTGCCAAGGCTGGACCCCCAGTGAACTAGACTGTTGAGGGGAGGGTGATAATTAATGGGGGGAGGATGGGGAGGAGAACATCCATATAGAAGGGGAGGAAAAGGGGTTAGGGGGATGTTGGCCTGGAAACCGGGAAAGGGAGTAACATTTGAAATGTAAATAAGAAATACCCATTTTAATAAAGATGGGGGGGAAAAAGTCTTAGAGAAATCATGATTTAATTTTCAGACAGGCAGGCAGGCAGGCAGGCAGGCAGGCAGGCAGGCAGGCAGGCAGGCAGGCAGACAGGGAATGTCAGAGGGTAAACAGGTAGACAACGGTAAGTTGTTATTAGCCTAGTGGATTTGTGGGGTTTGAGGCCATCCTGGTCTACATAAAAGTTTCATGATAGCCAGGGATGCATATTGAGAATCTGTCTCAAGAATAAAAATAAGATAAAAATGAACAACATGAAAAGAAATAATGACAGAAAAATGAATAAAAGCAGCAATAGTCTATCTTACGCAATATTTTTATAACAATAACAATGCTCAGTGCTCAAGAGGTAATCTTTGCCTCTTCTAAATCCCTGAAAACATCTGCTATCTCTCTGGCCTCCATGATTCGAGTGTTTTCTAAGCACCACAAACTTGGCATCACAGAGAATTTCAGATAACGTCCATCTCTAGATCCAGAATGTTGTCTTTATTTCCTTCCTGTGCTTTGTTTTACAGTTAGATGTATAATCAATGATCTTTCTTTTTTATCTTAAGTCTGCCCCTACACTCATCTTCTGACGTGTGGATGTTTGGTCGCTCCCATACAACCTTATTCTACAATGACAAACTGGAAGCTTCACTTTCATACCAGAAACAAGAATGGGCAATCTCACCACTCTGTAGTAAGGGGTGATCTATAAAGCATGATTACCAAAGAAAATGAAAGGAGCGTTTACATTGTAACTAAAGGTAAGAGTGCCTCCTTTGAACTTACACATACTATGTGCAAAAATCCTAAGACTATTTAAATGAATACATGAGTTCAACAAATCTGGAAAATAGCCATTTAAAACTAATTTTAACTATGGACGTTAACCAAAAAGTCTCTCATAACCAGCTGCCAATAGAACTGTCATATATAATAACATCTTAAATATTTAGGAATGAAATCAAACAGAGTAGTGATGTATTTTTTAAATGAAGACCTTTAAATACCAATGAAGGGATATAAAGGAAATACAGGTAAATGGAAAGAAATCTCAGACTCATAGAGTCAAGACCATAGTATTGTTAAATAGTATACACTACCTAAAGATACAGAATACATATGGATGCTATGCAAACCATATAAAAATACTAATGGCATTTCTCACAGAAATAAACCTCACACACTGTACATAGAAGCACAATAGCTGTAGGCACCCAAAACAGTCAAAAGAAGAAAGATTCACTAAAAACACCACAGAGTCAGTGTTCAATATATGCTGCAAAGCCATAAAAATCAAAGCAAAGTGGTTCTGGAATGAACACAGGAAAACTGAAAAGAAATAAAGTTCCAATGTTTTCAATGTGGATACGAGGTTTGAAAACTTCTCATGAGCACAGCGTTGAAACAGAATAATGTTATCAATAAAAGGGTGCTAGGAGAACATGTATGCATATTTAATTATAGATAACTATGTATTTTGTAGAATATAAATATATAACTTATATTAATTATATAAGTATATAATATGTAGTTAAATCTCTGGAGTTGTTGGAACACAACTTTAGTCCAAGCATCTGAGAGGCAGAGGCAGGTAAATCTCTGTGAATATCTTTTCTGGAGAGTGAGTTCCGGCCAGCCAGAGCTGCATAGCATGACTCTGTCTCAAACAACAACAACAACTACAACAACAACAACAACAACAATAGCAACAACACAGCAACCCTAAGACCAGAAACTATTACAGCAACATAAAAATTAAAAGCTTTAGACAATTGCTTAGGAAATGACTTTTCAATTTGACAGCAAAACACAAACACAAAAATAAAGAGGCTATGACCAGCAAAAAAATGTTAGGAAAGAAAACTAGAGAGTAAGGGGAGATAACGTCTTTATAATGAAACTAATACATAGACTTTGGTATCATGAAGAAATTAATTAGTTATTCAAAGTAAGTGTTGTAAAGTTCTGGGTGATAAGGTGGCACATTCAAGGGTCCCTGCTGCTAATGCTTATGACCCGAACTCAATCAGAAGAGAGAACTGACTCCCACAAGTAGTCCTTTGGTCTCCAGTCATGACAAATGGAATTTAGCCATAGCCATAACATAAGGAAGCTGAAAACATTTTTGAAATGTCATCTTATCCCAGTCAGATTTGCTAAGACAGAAACAAATGTACTTTTCTTTCTTTCTTTCTTCCTTTCTTTCTTTCTTTCTTTCTTTCTTTCTTTTTTTTCCTTTCTTTCTTTCTTCCTTTCTATACATGCATACATACACATATACATGTATACATATGTATATATATATAGATGTATGTATATCTAAACATACATATACACATACACAGATACACTTGTACACACACACATATATATGTATATGAATAGATAGTGAAAATGTTCTTTATTTGTTCAGTTCAATATTATTCAGAATTGAGAAAAAATGAAATTGGGTTTTTCCCAATGTACATGGATGCTGCTGGAAAAAGCCATTTTGATTTACATGACCTAGAAACAGACAGACAAGTGCATGTCTTCCCTCAGTCCTGGATGTTATTAAATATATAAATATTAAATATAACATATATATATATATTTTAATTTTGGAATACTCAAAATGGATTTTTATTTTTTTACTTTTATGCTCCAGATTTTATGCACATCCTGGTACATGCTCTGACTGTTCCACATCCTATACCTCTTCCCCTCTCACACACCCAGTCTCCACCATTATGTCCCCAACCCACCCACCCCACCAGACCTCTAAACTTCCTGGTGCCTCCAGTCTCTTGAGGGTCATGTGCATCCTCTCTGACTGAACCCAGACCTGGCAGTCCTCTGCTGTATATGTGTTAGGGGTCTCGTATCAGCTGGTGGATGCTGCCTGGTTGGTGGTCCAGTGTCTAAGAGATCTGAGGGGTCCAAGTTAATTTATACTGCTGGTCCTCCTACATGGTTGTCCTCCTCCTTAACTTCCTCCAGTTTTTTCCTAGTTCAGCCAGAAGGGTCAGCAGCTTCTATTCATTGGTTGGGTGCACATATCTGCATTTACTCTTTCACCTGCTTATTGGGTATTTTGAGGGGTCTTTTGATAGGTCCCTTTTTGTGAGTGCCCCTTAGCCTCAATAATGGCGTCAGGTCTTGAACCTTCCCCTTGAGCTGAATCCTACTGTATCTTGGGTGTTGTGTACTTTTTTTTTTGGTTGTTGTTGTTGTTTTTGGCTAATATCCACTTATTAGGGAGTACATACAAATCATGTCTTTTTGGGTCAGAGTTAACATACTCATGATATCTTCTAGTTTAATCCATTTGCCTGCAAAACTCAGAATGCCCTTGTTCTTAATAGCTTTATAATATTCCACTGTGTAAATAAACTACATTTTCTGTATCCATTCTTCTGTTGTGGGACATCTGGGTTGTTTCCAGTTTCTGGCTATCACAAATAAGGCTGCTATGAACATAGTGGCGCATGTGCCCATGTGTCATGGTAGGGCATCTTTTGGGTATATTCCAGGGAGTGGTATTGCTGGGTCTTTAGGTAGGTCTATTTCCAATTTTCTGAGGAAGCTCCAAATTGATTTCCAAAGTGGTTATACTAGTTTGCAATCCCACCAGCAATAGTTTGCAATCCCACAGCAGCCAATGGATAAGATAGAATCTGAAGTGTTGAAGGGGCTCGAGACCCTTCTCCAACAATGCCAAGCCACCATCCTCACCTAAAGACTATCTGCTGTTGCTCTGAGCAATGAATTTGATAAGAGCCCCAGTGGAAGGGGAAGAACCCCCATTCTGACAATGGGGGTATAAGGGGATGCGAAACCGGGAAAGAATCTCAGAAATGGAAATATTCGTTAATAAAAAAAAAAAGAAATATGATTTACATTTCCTGATGACTAAGGAGGTGGAGCCTCTCTTTAGTTGCTTCTCAACCACTCGAGATTGCTCTGTTGTGAATTCTTGGTTTAGTTCTATATCCCACTTTTTGATTGGGTTGTTTGGTTTTGTGATGTTAAGCTTCTTGAGTTCTTTATATATTTTGGATATTAGCCCTCTATCAGATGTGGGGTTGGAGAAGGTTTTTTCCCAATCTGTTGGTTGTCAATTTGTCTTATTGGCTATGTCCTTTGCTTTACAGAAGCTTTCCAGTTTCACGAGGTCCTCTACAAGTAGGTTCCCCCCACTTTGGATTTTTTTTTTAAATTTACATTTCAAATGTTATCCCCTTTCCAGGTTTCCAGTCCATAAAATCCCTATCCCGTCCCTCCTCCCCCTTCTGTGATGGTGTTCCCCCACTCATCCACCCTTCTCTTCCTGCTTCCCCATCCTGACATTCCCCTACACTGAGCCTTGGCAGGATGAAGGACTTCTCCTCCCATTGGTACCCCACAAGTCCATCCTCAGCTACATATGCTGCTGTAGCTGGTCTGCATGTGTACTCTTTGGATGGTGGTTTAGTCCCTGGGAGCTCTGGTTTGTTGGTATTGTTGTTCTTATGGGGTTACAAACCCCTTCAGCTCCTTATCCTTTCTCTAACTCCTCCAATGGGAACCCTGTGCTCAGTTCAATGGTTGGCCACGATCATCCACCTCTGTATTTGTCACGCTCCGGCAGAAACTCTCAGGAGACAGCTATATCAGGCTCCTGTCAGCATGCATTTCTTGGCATCAGAAATAGAGTCTGGGTTTGGTGACTGTATGTATATGGGCTGGACCCCCAGATGGGGCAGTCTCCGGATGGCTTTTCCTTCAGTCTCTGCTACAAACTTTGCATTTCCTCCTATAAATATTTTTGTTCCCCTTCTAAGGACTGAAACATCCACACTTTGTTTGTCCTTCTTGAGCTTCATGTGGTCTGTGGACTGTATCTTGGGTAATCTGAGATTTTGGGCTAATATCCTCTTATCAGTGAGTGCATACCATGTGTATAGTTTTATTTTATTTTGTTTTGTTTTTGTGATTGGGTTACCTCACTCAGGATGATATTTTCTAGTTCCATCCATTTGCCTATGAATTTCATGAAGTCATTGTTTTTAATAGCTGAGTAATACTCCATTTTGTAAATGTACCACATTTTCTGTATCCATTCTTCTGGGTACTTTCCAGCTTCTGGCTATTATAAATAAGGCTGCTATGAACATAGTGGAGTATGTGTCTTTGTTTTATGTTGGAGCATCTCTTGGGTATATGCCCAGGAATGGTATAGCTGGGTCCTCAGGTATTTCTATGTCCAGTTTTCTGAGGAAGCTGCGGACTGATTCCCAGAGTGGTTGTACCAGTTAGCAATTCCCAAAACAATGAAAAAGTGTTCCTCTTTCTCCACCTCCTTGACAACATATGTCACCTGAGGTTTTGATCTTAGCCTCTCTAACTAGTCTGAAGTGGAATCTCAAGGTTGTTTTGATTTGCATTTCTCTGATGACTAAGGACGTTGAACATTTCTTTAGGTGATTTTCAGCCATTCGTTATTCCTCAGTTGAATTTTTTGCTTAGTTCTGTCCCCCATTTTTAATAGGGTTATTTGATTCTCTGGAGTCTAACTTCTTTATTTCTTTGTACACATTGAATATTAGCCCTCTATCGGAGGTAGGATTGGTAAAGATCTTTTGTCCTAATGATAGTGTCCTTTTCCTTAAAGAAACTTTGCAATTTTATGAAGTTCCATTTGTTGATTTTGATCCAAATAGGTTCTTTTTTTTTTTTTTTAATTAACTTGAGTACTTCTTATATACATTTTGAGTGTTATTCCCTATCCCGGTTTCGGCAAACATCCTCCTTCCCCTCCCTTCTTTTATGGGGTTCCCCTCCCCATCCTCCCCCTTGCCACCCTCCCCCAACAATCTAGTTCACTGGGGTTCAGTCTTAGCAGGACCCAGGGCTTCCCCTTCCACTGGTGCTCTTACTAGGATATTCATTGCTACCTATGAGGTCAGAGTCCAGGGTCAGTCCATGTATAGTCTTTAGGTAGTGGCCGTCCCTGGAAGCTCTGGTTGTTTTGGCATTGTTGTACATATGGGGTCTCGAGCCCTTCAAGCTCTTCCAGTCCTTTGTCTGATTCCTTCAACGGGGGTCCTATTCTCAATTCAGTGGTTTGCTGCTGGCATACGCCTCTGTGTTTGCTGTATTTTGGCTGTCTCTCAGGAGAGATCTACATCCTGCTCCTGTCGGCCTGCACTTTTTGTTTCATCCATCTTGTCTAATTGGATGGCTGTATATGTATGGGCCACATGTGGGGCAGGCTCTGAATGGGTGTTCCTTCTGTGTCTGTTTTAATCTTTGCCTCTCTCTTCCCTGCCAAGGGTATTCTTGTTCCCCTTTTAAAGAAGGAGTGAAGCATTCACATTTTGATCATCCGTCTTGAGTTTCATTTGTTCTAGGCATCTAGGTAATTCAAGCATTTGGGCTAATAGCCACTTATCAATGAGTGCATACCATGTGTGTTTTTCTGTGATTGGGTTACCTCACTCAGGATGATATTTTCCAGTTCGACCATTTGCCTCATAATTTCTATAAAGTCATTGTTTTTGATAGTTGACTAACATTTCATTGTGTAGATGTAACACATTCTCTGTATCCATTCCTCTGTTGAAGGGCATCTAGGTTCTTTCCAGCTTCTGGCTATTAAGGCTGCTATGAACATAGTGGAGCACATGTCTTTTTTATATGTTGGGGCATCTTTTGGGTATATGCCCAAGAGAGGTATAGCTGGATCCTCAGGCACTTCAATGTCCAATTTTCTGAGGAACCTCCAGACTGATTTCCAGAATGGTTGTACCAGTCTGCAATCCCACCAACAATGGAGGAGTGTTCCTCTTTCTCCGCATCCTTGCCAGCATCTGCTGTCACCTGAGTTTTTGATCTTAGCCATTCTCACTGGTGTGAGGTGAAATCCCAGGGTTGTTTTGATTTGCATTTCCCTTATGACTGAACATTTCTTTAGGTGTTTCTCGGCCATTCAGCATTCCTCAGCTGTGAATTCTTTGTTTAGCTCTGAACCCCATTTTAATAGGGTTATTTGTCTCCCTGGTCTAACTTCTTGAGTTCTTTGTATATTTTGGATATAAGGCCTCTATCTGTTGTAGGATTGGTAAAGATCTTTTCCCAATCTGTTGGTTGCCGTTTTGTCCTAACCACAGTGTCCTTTGCCTTACAGAAGCTTTGCAGTTTTATGAGATCCCATTTGTCGATTCTTGATCTTAGAGCATAAGCCATTGGTGTTTTGTTCAGGAAATTTTTCCAGTGCCCATGTGTTCCAGATGCTTCCCTAGTTTTTCTTCTATTAGTTTGAGTGTATCTGGTTTGATGTGGAGGTCCTTGATCCACTTGGACTTAAGCTTTTGTACAGGGTGATAAGCATGGATCGATCTGCATTCTTCTACATGTTGACCTCCAGTTGAACCAGCACCATTTGCTGAAAATGCTATTTTTTCCATTGATGGTTTTGGCTCCTTTGTCAAAAATCAAGTGCCCATAGGTGTGTGGGTTCATTTCTGGGTCTTCAATTCTGTTCCATTGGTCTATCTGTCTGTCTCTGTACCAATACCATGCAGTTTTTGTCACTATTGCTCTGTAATACTGCTTGAGTTCAGGCATAGTGATTCCCCCTGAAGTCCTTTTATTGTTGAGGACAGTTTTAGCTATCCTGGGTTTTTTGTTATTCCAGATGAATTTGCAAATTGTTCTGTCTAACTCTTTGAAGAATTGGATTGGTATTTTGATGGGGATTTGAAGCGATCTGTAGATCGCTTTTGGTAAAATGTCCATTTTTACTATATTAATCCTGCCAATCCATGAGCATGGGAGATCTTTCCATCTTCTGAGGACTTCTTCAATTTCTTTCTTCAGTGTCTTGAAGTTCTTATTGTACAGATCTTTTACTTGCTTGGTTAAAGTCACACCGAGGTACCTTATATTATTTGGGTCTATTATGAAGGGTGTCGTTTCCCTAATTTCTTTCTCGGCTTGTTTCTCTTTTGTGTAGAGGAAGGCTACTGATTTATTTGAGTTAATTTTATACCCAGCCACTTTGCTGAAGTTGTTTATCAGCTTTAGTAGTTCTCTGGTGGAACTTTTGGGATCACTTAAATATACTATCATATCATCTGCAAATAGTGATATTTTGACTTCTTCTTTTCCGATCTGTATCCCCTTGACCTCCTTTTGTTGTCTGATTGCTCTGGCTAGAACTTCAAGAACTATATTGAATAAGTAGGGAGAGAGTGGGCAGCCTTGTCTAGTCCCTGATTTTAGTGGGATTGCTTCAAGTTTCTCTCCATTTAGTTTAATGTTAGCCACTGGTTTGCTGTATATGGCTTTTACTATGTTTAGGTATGGGCCTTGAATTCCTATTCTTTCCAGGACTTTTATCATGAAGGGGTGTTGAATTATAGGTTCTTAATGATGGAACCTTCCCTTCAATCCAAATGCAGTGACTTTAGATACCAACATTAACTGCAGTGCTCTGTCACAGCACATAGGATTGTCTAACATTGATTTCTATTAGTATTTTCATCTGTGTTTTACTAAACATTTATAACTTTTCAAAATTATTCAGTCTGTATTCATTCCTCTTTTAAATAAACTCAGCAAACAAAATATATAGTTTCTTCAAACTAAGAAGTGTCTCTTCAGCAGTTTATAATAGTGGATAAATATCAAGACCAATGTCCGTTTTTATACAATATTCTTAAAAACAGTGATTTCTAATGTGCTTGTGGTATCTGAATGCTCCATTTGTTGCCTCTTATAACTTTATTTTTACATTGTTTAGGTAGAGTTCCCAAAATTTATAAACCATGGAATTCTCATGAATGCTTATCATTGTATTGGACTCACAATTCAATATATTACCCTCTTTTTCTCCTCATACTTTCCTATAGTCCATTTTCTTTCTCCAGGAAAATTCCCCATACTTTCATGAGTGTCGTGTGTGTGTGTGTGTGTGTGTGTGTGTGTGTGTGTTTGTGTGTGTTGAGAAACAGACAGAGAGAGCCTTGACTGAGCCCAACCTAGGTATTTAATATGATGATCTTCCATTCTACCTACTTCCCAGAGAATAACATAATTTGACTTTTACATAGAACAGAATAAACCTCCATAGTGTACAATGTGTACTCATGTATTTATAGACCTCACCTTTTACCTTACCACAAAGAGTAGTGCCACAATGAACACTAATAAGGAAGTAACTTTGTGGTATGTACCACGAACTATTCTTATTAGAATATGTTGCACAGTACCACTTACAAACTCTTCTTCTGAAAAATCTCATATTAATTAATTGGAAACTCTTAAAAATACCTTGAGAGACTTCTAATATCAACCAAACATTGTTTGGTTTCTGCTGCAACATTTAAAAATAAGACATAAAGATTGTAGTAGTGAAGGTCGTATTATGTTTAAATATGTATTAAATGTTTTATTGACATTTGTAGGTTGACTACTAAGTGTAATTATAAGGTAATTAAAAACTTAAATTACATATATGTGTTTATTAATGCTCTCTGCTTGAACATTAAGAAAGACAAAGAGTGTTTGAAATAAAAAATTCCAGTAACAAAATTATTACTGTAATAAATACTTAAAATGTTATGACAGTGCAATAGATTGTTTAGAAATTGTGAGCTCTACACTTTGAAAAGTCTCAATACATAAATTAGATGTTCCATGTTTCTGATTATTCCAATGAGAAATTTACTGATATCTAATATGTTTTTATCAATTAAACCAAGTCCAAATGATATCATTATATCATAGATGAAATTATCTGTCAGTCCTCACCAGAGAAAATTCCATTTGGTGAAGTTGGTTATAAACACTAAAACCCATAACTCTCCAAGGTGAAGGGAATAATAGTCTACAGAATCCTCAACTCTAAATGGAACATATGCATCACACCCACTTTTTCAAAGATTTGTGGATCATTACAAAAATGGGTTTGGAAAGCAAAATTGTGAATGTCACCTTTATTTCCTCAGACAGAAGGATGAGATGAGAGCCATACCCAGGCTTGACACATACATGGCTTTGGTTGGCTGAGCCCAGAGCATTTCTAACTATCCCTAGGCATAGGCCAGGAAGCATCTTCCCTACATATAATCTTCTAGAAGCCCAAACCTTGAAAGCTTCAGCTTCTAGCCTCTGTCTGTTAACCTAGGCCTACTCTTGGTTAGGTTACTTGCGAAGACTTACTGATAAATAAACTCACTCTAACTCTCTCGACTCTGGCTGGCTGGTTTGACTCAGTTGTTCAGCCTCAAACTCCTCTCCAAGCTGACTGATTCAAGTTGGCTTCTCTACACTTATGACTGAATTGCTTTGCTTGGAATGACTGCCTCTGAACTCCACAAATTGAACAACACTGAACTGAATTGAACTTCACTGAACTGCACTGAACTGCACTACACTGAACTGAACTGAACTGAACTGAACTGGATGAGATGGGATCAGATAGGATTGAATCGGATCGAATCGGATGGCATGGGATGGGATAGGTTCAGATTGGATCAGATCAAATTGGATCAGATTGGATTCTCTCTCCCTCAATGTTCTCTTTATTTAACGTCTCTTTACTGTTTCTATTTTTGTGAGAGTTGGACATGTCCTTTCTGTGACTCATTCTGTCAAATCTTTCTTTGCTTTGCCACTGGTTTCCCCACTATTCATTGATATTCTTTGGGTATAAAAGTATGAATTATGTGCCTGTCTGTATCCAAGCGAGGGGATTAAAGAGCTGTATTCCAGCAAAAGGAAGTGCACAGACGTCTGTGATATGTCTATATTCAAGGTGGATTACATGCTTGAATGTGAACCATTACCAGAGAAGTCATGTTGCTGGATTAAAAATCCTCTACTGGAAAGAGTATAGGAGACAGAGACAGTCAATAACAACAAGGAATTAATGACCTCTGGCAACAGCAGGCCACATCTACATATAAACCAATACTAGTTGTTAGGTCATGTCAAGGCTAAGTCACATATTAACACATCATGGAGATCCTAGTTGTGCATGAAGCCCCGCCCCTTGCTGAGGAGTAATTGACTATTGTTAGCTGGTAGGAGAGAGTCAGATTTTTTCCTAGAGTCTAGATGGTGCCCTAGTAGCAGGCCACACATCCAAGAATATTTGGAAACACAAATTGGCCCCGATGGCATAAACTAAGGACAATAATTTAGATGGGTAGGGAAAGTGGGTGGATCTCAGATGTGTTTGGAAAGTTGAATATATTCAAATCTTTCAAAGAACTAATGAAATATTATTTTAAAAATCAAAACAAATTGCATAATAAAAAAGAAAAGTCAACTCTATGCTGACTACATTAACTTTTAAAACACAAGAGAATGAAACTAGAGAATGAAAATATATTTCGTGGAGACAGAAACAAAATGGATCACCGGTAGCATTATTATGTAAGGCAAATAAACTTTCAGCTAAAAACCACAAGAAGAGATAATGAAGATCATTATGTAATGATGAAATTGTCTATCAGCATTGTCTTAAGAGTCTTAAATACATACATGCTTGTATTGGTTACGGATGCCATATTCCAGCTCCCACTTATATAAGAAACCTTGAGAGAACTGAAGTGATAAATATACCCAGTAATAGGTCATGAATGTAAGATACAAATGTAGAGAATAACAGAAATATTTTCAAAATGATTACCTTAGAACTGTGGGATTTTTTCCCTAAAACCTATAAGAGATTCATTATGTCTCAACAATAGAAATAAATCAAGGCACATAATCACTAAATTTCAAAAATGGATTGATGTTAATGTGCATCTCTATAACAGAGTCTATAGAGTGATTAGCAGGCATGACTGACAGGCATGAAAAACTGTTATCACTACAACTCAAGATACTGAAAATCAAAATCAACAAAATACAGCCTTATACCTGTAATAATAATATCAAGCAGACAAAAGATAAGGGTAAGCAAGAATGTGGGGAGAAAGTCAATCCTCCTATGCACCTGGTAGGAATGGAAAGCTACCCAGCTTTTGGAAAGTTCATAGTGCTATGGCTGAAAGTTCCCTCTGCTCTCTTTCATACTTAGACTTTGTTTATTATCCTCACACATTATTTCCTTTCCTCAGACACCATAGCTTTCTTTGGAGAAGTAGCCACTACAACCCTCTGTAACTTCAACTTTGCTAGCAACATGTTCAATGATCCTTTGATCTTATGCAACATGTCTAATTCGGTTTAGAATAAATATTTGGATATCTGTGTCTCTTAATTTCAATAGGATTTGATTACAGGGTATCATTTTTCCTCTTTGTAAGTCATGTTTTTATTTTGCTTTTCTTTGTTTTGTTTTGCATGCTCTGTGTGATTATTCTTGTATTGCAGGCATTGTGGATTTCAGTTAGTTGAATAATAAGTACGTTTTTATCTCCTTTGTTACTTAATGATTGTGTTTGTGTGTGTGTGCTTACATACATGTGTATTCGTGTGTATGAGCTTTGCTCAAGAATACAGCTAACTTATGTGTAAGCAGTTAGATCCTTTTGGAACTTGCTGTGAAGAATTACTGTCAACCAAAGCAATATTTACAATTGAATTAATGATTTTCTTTACTGGCACAAGCCATTTTTCTGTACCCTAGCTTATGTGGCATACTCTCCATCCGAGAACAGATCTTCTTCCTTACCTTGTATGAATTTTAGCTGCGTCTTCTAAAATTTATGATGGTCCCCTCCTAAACATAAAGCAGTTTCCCAAATGTTTTGTCAGAGGATAACTCTCCACAAATCTCCTAGGCCTTAAGCTAAACACCTCTTTACTCTGGCACTCGGGCATGTGAACTGCACCTACTGTGATGTCTTCATATTCCCATACTCTGCAGTCAGTATGCTGGCTCTGCTAATCTCTCCCTGGAACTTTCTCCCTAAACTGTGACCAAGAAACTCCTTGGAGGGTACAATTCTCTGGCCACCATTTATTTAGACAGCTTGTAGTCTTTCTGTGTTTTTCAATTTACTGCCATTCATCGATTATAGTTTAAAAATCATTGCATAAAAATCTGTATATTTTACATATTTAGAATGAAGAGGAAAATCCTTTACTCGTTATGTTACTCAATCACATGTGGGGTTCAAGCTCCTATCTTTACATTACTTTACCTAAAACCTAAAGGACAGCAAATGAAAGGCATTTATTGATCCAAATGCAATACAAATTGTAATAGAGCAGGTGAAACAAATGGCACACAAGCACAAGAACTACCTGTTGTAGAAGGGAAGACAAATGGATAGGAAACTCAGTAGGACTGGAAGACTATACAGATAATCAGTAATGCCAATATGTTCTATACTTTAAAGGTAGAAGATTAAATAGTACTTACAACACTTTAGAGGACCCTGGTGAAATATGTTTGGTAATTAAATGGAAGCTTATGTTTGCTTACAGTTGACAATGTGCAAAATCTCTGCTCATCTAAACTGGAGGAGATCTTTGTTGCAAAAGTATGTCTGAATTAGAAATTGGGAGTCTGGTAGAGTGGATAATGATGTATAAAAATAATGTTTTGTTTGTGACATTTGCAAAGTAAAGCAAACCACCAATTATGTGTATTCTTGAGGAAAAGTGTAGAATGTTGAAAATAAGAATAGATAGGATGCTTAATAGAGCAGACTCCATCTAAACATGCACAAAGTATTAGATAGAATAGACTAGTACCGATCCTAAGCCTTTATATGTTCAAACAGAGGAGGAAAATTTAGAATTTTGTCAAGTACATTTTAGATTTTCTGAAAAATAACAAGGTTGTTTGCCCTAGGGATGGTAAAGAGTGTAGAATCAAATGCATGAAGAAAATCACCAGAATATAGAAAGGAACTGATGAAAATATTTAAGATCAAATCCTATGGAAGAATTTGAAAATAATAAGATAAAACAAAACTCGGTGGCATAACTCAATTTTGACTTAATGTTCCTTTTAAAAGGAAAGATCAACAAAGAGAGTACCTCACAGAATCAAAGTCAAGATGTTGCAAGGAGTCTGTAGGGGTAGAGACATGAATTAAAAGCTTATTAGGGTAGGAACCTCCAGAGTTGAAGGGAAAAGAATGAAAGAGAGGACAGGAAGCCTTACTCAAGAGAATAGGTATATATCTGGAAAGAGCCAATGTTGGTTGTCACAACTAAGAGTTGTCAGTGATGTCTAGCTTCAGTGTCTGATATTAGGTCCAGGCTCACGATAAGGTCAGAAAGGGATACTCTATTCACCATGACAATAATGTAACTTGAAGGATCTGAAAGGTGGATGAAGACGTAAGGGTCTGCTGTTGGACACATAGAAGTATGTAAGCAAATAGGGGCCAAGAGTGGTGTGACAAAGAGTATTCTGGGCCTTTAAGGAGAAGCCATGTGATCAACCAGAGGAAAAAATTCTTATCTGAACCCCTAATGATACCTCAATTTCTGTGGAAATGAGAGAAGCATTTTCTTTCTAAAGATAAATATCATAGGAACTGGATCCCTGAGGTCGTTCCACCTAATTTCACATGTTCTCTGTGTGTACTTAATTGTTTCAATTCCAAATTGTATTTTCTGACTTTGTCCTTGAACACTGTGGAGTGTGTTAATTAAGTCACACAGAGAACCCTAATAGGCTCTCTCCAGGCAGAGCAAGAGGAACATTTAGAGACATCAGTCAGGGAGAGCAGTGGGCAGGACACCAGGGAACTCATTGCAGATGATAAGCACAAACTCCCCATGTCTGCATCCAGTAAGCAGTTCAAGTGATGAGAAGACGGGTTGCTTCCAGATGTACATATATCATCAAAAAGTACGTTACAGAACCCTTGGTGCCTACCACATCTTGTTCCTTCCTTCCTCTTTCTCATTTGGAACCAGAGACCATCAGAACAGTAGCAAAGGGCTCTGACCACAGAAAAGGGAGGAATCATGTAATAATTTCCCTGGACTCTGTCGTTATATTTTTTCCTTTGTTTTAAAGACTAGATGTCAGATCTTGTGAATGTCAGGAAAGTCCTTTACATCATATCCTGTCTTCTCCATCGTTACTGTTTCTGTGATAAATCAATGTTACCAAAAGCAACTTGGCACAGAAAGGCTTTTCTTTATTTTTCCCCATCTTTATTAACTTGAGTATTTCTTATTTACATTTCGATTATTCTTCTTCTTCCTGATTTCCGGGCCAACATCCCCCTAACCCCTCACCCTCCCCTTCTGTATGGATGTTCTCCTCCCCATCCTCCCCCCATTACCACCCTCCCCCCAACAGTCTAGTTCACTGGGGGTTCAGTCTTAGCAGGACCCAGGGCTTCCCCTTCCACTGGTGCTCTTACTAGGATATTCATTGCTACCTATGAGGTCAGAGTCCAGGGTCAGTCCATGTATAGTCTTTAGGTAGTAGCTTAGTCCCTGGAAGCTCTGGTTGCTTGGCATTGTTGTACATATGGGGTCTCGAGACCCTGCAAGCTCTTCCAGTTCTTTCTCTGATTCCTTAAACTGGGGTCCTATACTCAGTTCAGTGATTTGCTGCTGGCATTCACCTATGTATTTGCTGTATTCTGCCTATGTCTCTCAGGAGAGACCTACATCCAGTTCCTGTCAGCCTGCATTTCTTTGCTTCATCCATCTTATCTAATTGGGTGGCTGTATATGTATGGGCCACATGTGGGGCAGGCTCTGAATGGGTGTTCCTTCAGTCTCTGTTTTAATCTTTGCCTCTCTCTTCCCTGCCAAGGGTATTCTTGTTCCCCTTTTAAAGAAGGAGTAAAGCGTTCACATTTTGGTCATCCTTTTACTCCTCGTAGCTTGCTCAGCCTGCTTTCTTATGGAACCTAGGACCACAGGCCTAAGGGTGGCCCCAGCCACACTGGACTTGGTCCTCGCAAATCAGTTTCTAATTAAGAAAATGTCTTATACGCTTGGCTGCAACATGATCTTATGAAGGTGTTTTCTCAACTAAGGTTCTCTTCTCTCAACTGACTAAAGCCTGTAGTAGTTGATGTCACTACCACCAGTACGACCCCTACTTTCAAAATCTTAATAACTTTATCTTTGACTTTGGTTTCCTAAGCGAAAGGTTCTTATTTTCTTCCTTCTTCTGTTCACGACTGTTACTTTGCCCATCAGATGGGGCACCTAGAAGGCAAGCAGTTGGACGTGTTGGCATGTGGAATCTTGGGATAAAGTAGAATGAGGCCTGGTAATATTGGCCTCATTATTAATCATAATAATCACTTATAGCAGAATATAACTGTCTCTGTCTTGTATTAGAGGAAAATACTTTAAAATATATAATGTGATACTGCATGTGTAGAACTGGTTAAGCATATTTGAGGTTATATATCATTGTGAAGATTGGCTAGGCATATGCAACAGAATATCCTTGGTTTGGGCATGATAATGGGATGTTAAAACCCCTTTAGTTGGAGCATGATTTAGAAAAGTAAAATTTCAATTAATACTTACAATGATGCTGTGCTACTTTCAATCATAAGGTGATTTGAGGTATATACACATTAACTTTATTGTGCTATCTCTCTCTAGAGTGATAAATACATTTGAATTAAAGATGACCATTGATGCCCTTGATAGTGTGTGTAAGAATATAGGCACACATGTGTGCTATTAAACACAGGAAATCTGCTTTATCGTTAAGTTTAAAGTAAATGGGGCTGACAGAGAATATAGATGGTAGTGTTAGTACCTAGTAGACATAAGGACCTTGGTCCCTCTCCCACCAATAAACAGTTATATAGCATGATAGTCATCGTATTTCCATAACTTCACCTGCAACTGTAACCTTGTTGCGGTGAAGCATTATCTAAAACAATTTGTTTTGAAAGTCTAAATAAAATACTTGCCACGCCTCCAAAAATTTTGCACTAATTTTCAAAGTGTTTTACTTTTTATATAAGACATTGAAGACTACTGAAAACTACACTATGGTTGAAAGATATTTTTGTTCAATAAATACTTGACACCACATGCTTAAATTATTTTATTTTAAATTATATTCTTTATTATCACACATTTCGAGCAACTTTACCAGGTTAAACATATCTGAAAGAAAGAGAATGTTTTCTTTCTCATCTTAGTATTCTAGTACTGGAGATGGAGACGCGACTAGATATCCACCAACACAGATAAAGAAACTGTCCCACAATGGAGTAATATTCAGCCTGGGAAAGAATGAAACTCTGACATTTTTGTAAAATCTGTGGAGTCGGAGAATGTCGCAATAAATGAAACAAACCACACACAGGAAGACGGGTCCCTCATTTCCCTTCTCCATGCAAATTAAAATACAGAAACAAAAATAACAAGCCTGAAAGCATTTTAAGGCCTATTTTGCTGGAAATCGCAAAGGCAGATGGGAGTAAAAGAAAAGTGTGATTTAATGAACTCATGATACCTTAATCTATGAAAATATTTTTCACTAATTTTCAAGGAATTTAACTTTTTACTTAAGATATTGAAGGCTACTGAAAACTGCGATTGATCCTGATCCTCGTTAATATATAAAATTAAAATCTATTAATAAAACATTTATTTCTCATTTGTTTACTTGCTGTTCTTAAACAAAAGTCATCTCACCAAAATCAGAACGATGTATCTAGTCATTTTTACCCTCAAGTGATCCAAACCAGCTGTTAGCCAGTTAAGAGCTTTGTAGGTTACTTTGGTTTTGTAAGATTCTCATCATATCCCTTGTGTTTTCTTTAAGGGACTTTAATATTTCAGGAAAATTATATCAATAGCCAAAACAAAGTATCAAAAATATAATCAAACAGAATAAAAAGATAAACTCCCACAAGTGTACTGCAGGACTGGATCACCATGTTCTTTTGACAAAAATTCTTAGTATGCTCTTGTTTAAGGATAGGAAGAATGGTCGTAAGCCAAAACAGGAAAACCTTGTGAGGTAATTGCTCAAACAGAGAGACCATTTAGATCAAGGCGATATTGTTTAAGAGACCGAGGATAAAATATGTTGTTATTACAGCTTTTAGCTGCTTGAAGATCTATTACAATTATGGGTTGAGAAAACCTGGAAGATGACGACAAGAATCCGAGATGCAGACAAGATACCAGACTGACGAGGTCTTCTCTGATCCTCTGGTAAGTGCTGTCTTTCCTTCCTGATAGGTTCCAGACCTAACTGGATTCCTTTGTCTATGAATAATGAAAACCAGCACAAGCATCAGAAATATAAGGGGGCGCGAGGGCTGCCGTAAACAGATACTGCTGTTTCAAGACTGCTTGCTTTATTAACAAATTGTTTCCATGGAAGAGACCCTGAGGCTACAGAAAGCAATACTCAGTGAAATAGACCAGTCCGAAATCTCGCTTCGTACTGACCTGAATTGGTTTGCCTGCAGAGGGGTTTAGCACCTCTCTGGGTCTTTGCTGTGCCAGTCCTCTGTGCACTGTGAACTACAATAGGACTCTGTGCATTATCTTGTACGGAGGAAAACGGGCTTCCAGTTAACACAAGGTCTGCACACCTCACCTCCTTACATGACTTGGGGTAGACTAAGTGGAGTGTACACCTCACTGGGGCAACACGCTAGGAACTTCTATTTCCCACCGTAACAACTCTGTAATACACGAGTCGTATGACAGAAAAGGCTCTTCTTTAGGAGTTATGACGTCAAGGCTGACTGTTATCATCCCTAATTTTAAATCTGCTTCGAGTAATGAAATTTTAATTCAGTGGAATTTGCCGGCCATTCTGGAAGCGTCACTGTTCTTAAAACATGCTCAGAGTGATAAAATAAATGTAGAAAATGTTTCTCCTGTTTTTAGACACCAGAGATGTTTGAGGATATTGAGTTTTTCCTCGGGAAAGAAGGGCAAAGAAGCGGGGAAAGGTTATGTTTGTTTGTACTGATGAAATTCAGAAATAAAATGTTTTTAATGATGAAGAAACTCGATAGGTGACTTGGAAGTGACATTGATCTGCAGAGAAGGAAACCCTGGCAGCCAGTTGATAAGGGAGTCTGGAGCGCGTCAGGATAGCTCACAGCAGAACCTTCGAGCTCAGCACTCAATGAAGGACCAATGGGACGCCCTCAGCCTCCATGACAGTGGGCGTGAGGGATATGCACGAAAGGTTTTGATTTCATGAAACTTACTAGAAACTAAGCCTTTATTATTTACCCTTCCAAAATTCCACACAATTGTGTCAGAATGTTTACAAAATTTTATATTTGATAACTTTTATGAAAATATTTACCAATTAGTCAACATTTTACTTGTGCACTGAAAAACAAGTCCTTTAAAATAAAAATATTTTTAAAAGGTTTAGTTCTTGTATAATTTCATGTATATCCAAACTATGTCTCTCTTTTGTAATTGGGGCAAAGCAAAATGAAACCTACCATTTATTTAAAATCAGAGAAAATAATGAAACAAAAATTAAGAAATAAAAAAGAAACAAATACCAAGCATTATTCACCTCGCTCAAAATTGTGTTTTCTGAGTATTCATTCCATTCATAAAACCTGGATTCTGTTGTTTATACAAATGTTGCAGCTTTACCCAAAGGCTTTAATCTGTTTATGGTTATCCATTCGGTATTTTAGCCATAAAATAGTTCATGCACAAAGCAATAATTCATTCATTTTTCCTGATATGCAATACCCCATGTGACTGTAATGGCATATTTGTTTCGTCTATGAGATTTAGATGTTACATTCATTAGATGTTATATTTATTTGTTGCAACTCTTTTTTTTCTGGATCTTAATTGTATATTCTTCTTGGTGCACTTTTGATAGAATTTCTCTGATATAACAAACTGGGAATTGAAAGCTACTTGGTCATTGTTGCAAGAGAAGCTCTCTTTCACAAAACAATCCCAGCCTGTTTACCTTACTGATTGGTTCAGCTTATGGCCCTGCCAGCTTAAGTAACCTCAGATTTGCCCAAAATCAGTAAAATTCAGACTTAAACTTACCTATCGAATGGCACTGAAACAACGCCCACTGGCTTGGTCGAATCCTGCTTTGCGGTGGCTGTTAGACTGTGCACAAAGACACAGGAGTAATTTTTTGTCTTGTCTATTGCTCATTCTGGAAGAGTCTGTACCCATCTGAGGATGAACTGTTTGTGTACTAGTATACATATTATATTTGGTGTCAGTTTGTTCTTTAGCTGTTTTATTTTCTTCCTTTTTTTTCCTAAAATGTGCTCTGAGAAACATCACTTCCTAATTTTCACATAATCAAATCTACGATTATTTTCATGGCTGTTTCCACTGCATTTTCTTATTTAATACACCAGCATATTCTCAGTTTCTCAAGCAATAGCCATTCAGATATTCACCTGCTGCTGTGCTCTCTGCCAAAGTGTGGTATTCCTCAGAAGGAACAAGATTTCCACAGTCCTCTACTTCCCAGTGTCTACCTCTAAATCATGCTTATGCCACAGACTTTTACTAAAGTGCCTTCAATCAAGTTACCTTTCTTTATTTCTTTTTTCAAATTTCTGGAGAAGTTTATGTGCTTATGCCTCACTGACCTCTGATAAGAAGTTTCTAAACAGCTTAGTATTTCAAGAAGTTTGCTTGCACTATTTTAAAATCTAGATTTAGGTAGATAATTTTAAATATTCCTGGAGATAAACTTTAAATAGCTCACCAATAATGAGATCTTCCTGAAATAATTACTCTGTGTTATAGTTCTATAAAAATGATACTGGGCTTTATGATTTAAATTTTATAAAAATTCACAGTTAAGGTGGTGACAAAAATAATGGTAAGTTTTTAAATTAGTATTTTTCCTCTGTCATTTTAGTAAATTTTCTCTATATTTCCACAAATCAGATTAAACTAAATATTTGTGTAAATTTAGATTATAAAATTGATTACATCACCAAAAAATAATAAGCATCCCTCTTATTTTTTTTTGGAAGAGACGAACCCTAACAATAGCACAGCCTGACTGGGAACACAATACTCAAGCCAGAGCAGCCCCAAATCCTTCCTGCTCCCCACTTCTCAGGCCTGAATGCTGACACACACAGCACCTACACTCATTCTTATTTTAGTACACTTGATATGCACTTTGCTTACATTTCACTGTAGTTATAACATTACTACATATTTAGTTTCAATAAAAAAAATTAACTTTGAGTTTCATCAGACTGGTCATTCCCACTTAGATCCAACATGAACATAGGTACCAGTTAGTAGTTTCTTCCTTGAATTCTCCAGAAATAATCAAATCTGCCTTCTATTCTGCTTTAACAATGTGACACCATTGACCAGCAAACCTCCCCCTTTGTTTATAATTTTAGATGTTGACACTCTTCAAACAGATGAAGTTAGACCATGAGTCATGATTTAGGCTTATAGAGACATAAGTGGCTTGGCTTCTTGGGACAAAGTTGACCTTCCATATGATTATTTCCCCTGTAGTCAGGGATCTCTAGAGTCACAGAATGCATGGAATGTCTCTATAAATTAGGGGAAATTTTTGGAATGACTTACAGTCTGCAATCTAACTCATCCAAGGATGGGCAGCTGTGAATGGAAAGTCCAAGAATCGGTCAATCCCAGGAGGCTGCGTGTTTCACCCGGTCTTCTGTATATGCCGGAATCATGAAGAAGTAGGTTCCAACAGATGCCCTGGCAAAGGAAGAAAAAGCAGACAAAAAGCAAACACGTTTTCCATTGTCCTTATGTAGGCCTCGAGCAGAAAGTATGGCCCAGATTAAAGATGTGAACCACATCTCCTGGATTTGGAACCTGCTCTGACCAGGGCTGGCCTTGAACTCAGAGTTCTTGCCTCTGTCTCCTGGGATTAATGGTGTGTACTCCTTTGCCTGGGCCTAAGCTTTTCATGGCCATCAAGGCATCAAGATGTGGATCACAAGTGTACCCTCAACTTCGAGATTGTAGTTCACTTCAGATGTACTTGAGTTGACAACCAGGAATAGAAATCACATCCCGCCAACAATTTTCACTTTGTTCTGTACATAACAGTAATAATCCTTTATTTTATTTATCGACTTTCAGATGCTCTGTTCTATAAATTGCCAATGTGGAAAGTTGCAGTTTAATAAATTTAGAACCCCTGTGCTTCAGATATCGCGCTACCTCAATCATCAATGTCACGATACCACATGGCTAGATTTTAGCTAGAGAATTTAGAAAAGGGAAATTTGTGTCGAGTTCCTGGGAAATCAGTTGTGTTCAGAGCGAAGACCGTTAGAGGGACGCTTGTTAACATTAGTGTGTCCTTCACAGGAACTACCCCGCTTTTCATGACACAAATTCGTTCCTGCAGTTTATACACCACTTACTCACTTAAAGGTCACAGTTGAAGCTTCCTCTGAGATGGAATTGAAGCCTCGCGTGAGTCAAGTCTAGCTGGGAACCAGAGAGGCAAACTAATTGGTTAAGTCGGCTCAAGGTGACAAGCTGCCTGCTGGCAGACAAAACATTTAGAAACCAGGTGGAAAGTGTTGCGTCCAATTTTGCATAGGAGGTAAGAAGGGATCCAGAAGACGGGCTGCTTACCAACAAAGAAATGCGGGTTCTCATGCTCCAGTCACCTGCGGGGAGAAGCCGCTTCCCGTGAACTTTTCTCTGATTATTAAAAAGTTCCCGTGTGCTATAATGGAGTTCGCCACGGAGAACGATGATTTTTATTGCAAATGTGAGTAAGTATTGTTACTTAAATGCCTCTTTCAGTTGATACGAAAAAGAAAGAAAGCAAATGGAACACAGAAAAGCTCTACTACAGTTCTCTAATTTTATTTCCTATAATAGAGTTTGAGAGCGGGAGGTATTTCCCTTGCAGAAGCCCTTGTGCTGCGAAGACCTGTGTCTCTCATACTGTCTGCCACAGGAATATCTTCTGCGGATAGTGAAGAAAGCATCAGGTGAAGAGAGGCTGGAGTCTACAGCGTGGCAACTCTAGTTCTTTGAGAGGAAAAATCCCAGAATTACAAAGGGTGGCTCTGTAGAAAACTAATCCTTCCATAACGCTGCCTGCTCGGTTTTATGCTCTGATGAGCAATCCTGGGATCATCCATTAGTTTCCGGTGCTTTGTGGACTGTGGCGGAGTTCTGAAAAATATATATAAAAATATAATACAAACACTCATATGCCTGACTCCACACAGGCAAACTCGGGAGACGCTCAATTTTATTTTTGCTTAAAAATAAAGTTTGTGTTACTTGATCTAATAAAAACTCTTATCTTATAGTTTTAAACTCCATTTTACTTAGTTCAGAGTATTTATTAACTCAACATATATTTGTAGAAAAATATGCATATATTTGTTTAGTGTTTTCCCTGTCTCTTATATTTTCCTCAGAGGCCAATGAAAACATTTGGATTTTTAAAATTTACATCTTCCTTTATTTTTATTTTATTAGTGTTTGCCTTATTACACCTTTGAATATACTTTGAAACATATGTCTGGATCAACTATTTTTTACCCACAAGTATAAAAACCACTCTGAGTGTATTACAAGTTACAATAAGTCAAAACCACTATATAATAATCAATATGAAAAGCCATCAATTTTGATTAGTACATGTTTTCAGGATGTTCAACGGCCTTCAATGACATGGAGTTAAATTTATGAGCCAAATTATTAATGTATTGTTCAAGATTGTTTGTTTCTAGCTGGTCCTTATCCTCAAAACATAATATCCTATTAATACCATGTCATATGTTAGTCAGATGCATGCATTTCCCAGTTCAAGAAAGAAAAACCATATGATTCTAAAGGGAATCCAACAAGGAAAATATACGACTACCTGCTACACTAGTCCACTTGGCATTAGTGTCTCTTGACATGTGGAACTAATGTTTTGCAGGGATTAGCACCAGAACCACAGGCTTTATATGTGACAGTCATTTCTTTTCTTGGTTTACAGTGTTAGAGACAGCAAGCCTAAAAGCAAATACCAGAAGAAGACAGTAATATGTTCCACAGTTAAAGCTTTTCAAATTTATTACAAAGCATTTGCATGCTGCTGGGTTTATTCTCTAGACTACAGATTTCAAAGCCATTTCCTAATTCATGTTTATTGGCATAGTTGCCCTCAGGTCTTAATGAAAGAGTTTATAACTAGAGTTTAGACGATAAAGACAATGCTTTATTTACTAAGAAACGCACTTAGAAACTCAAACTAAGTGTCTAACGGTGCCTTGTGCAAGACAGTTTAAGCTTCTCCGTATCGCGTTTCACAGAGGAGTGAAAGAACATGAGCTATAGGAGTTGGTGAACTACGTCCCGGCGGTTACTGGAAACAGGCTTTTGATTTAATTGCCAACTTAGATTTCAGAAGCAAAATGAAACCCTCTCGTGGCCATTAGAAATGTGACTTTCTAAATAAGAGTAATGAATATTGTCTACATAAAAAATTCCCCCGTTAGTTCATCCACAAGCTTTCAGAACCAGAATGACATTATTTTAATAGGATTCTGATGGCTGAATATCTAATACAAAAAAACCACAGTACACATACATAAAGCTGTGTAGCAATAGAAAACATAAAGAAACACCATTTCATCATGAAATTGACATAGCAAGGGTGAGCAAACCTGCAATACAGAAGGAAAAGCCACCACAGTAGACAGTCCTTCCAAATGCTGATAGTACCGGCTTTTAGTAGTGGAAGAAATTCACCCTGGTTTGGTTGCAGAAAGTTTGTGGTTCCATTGAGACAGACACATCTCCAAAAATAGTTATTGATCATATTAATGTTTGTTTCTAAAATATTATAAAAACCTACATAAAATACATAAACTACTTTAATAGATTATATAGCATATTATGTATAATATCATGTATCATATATTACATTATATATCATTTATATCATAGTCCATATGTATGTATGTATGTATATATATATATATACACATATACATATATGGCAGCTCTAACTAAATTAGTATTAGTTTTCTTTTAATTAGTATTAAAATGTGGAGACAAATTTGTCTTTTATAAAAGAATTCTTACAGTCATATTTCTGCATCCCAGATAAATGAAACCAGACTGGGCATTTGCGTGTGGATAATATATCTTCTCACACAGGAGTAGTGAGCAGTCACATAAAGGATGCAGCTTAGTCCTTAAGTACCAACAATTTTGCTTTTGAATTGACTCCTACCATTCATCATGCCTTCTCCATCCCTTGTCAGAGTTCTTGCGTGTGACTGCGTGCAGATGTATATCTGTGTGCTTTGATAAGTCAGTATGTATACGATTAAACCCTAGTTTATGTGTGTACAAGTAAAGCCTGGTTCACAAGCTTTCCCAGCTGGAGTAATGCCTCGAAGAATTTAGAAATTATTTCAACCATTATTTTATATGAACTGCTCCATTACTTCAAAACAAGGTTATCCCAAGAAGATTCGAGTCACCCCTGAAGAATACACACATCAGATGTTTCTCTCAACAACTCTGGAGTGCTACCAGAAATTCAAAGGCCTTCATCCCAGAAGGTAAAATCCACCCTCTCAGTGGAAGAAACTCTAAGGGCCAATTGTGCTTTTAGATACCATGCATAGTCCTGAACTAAACCTCACCCCCTCCCCAACACACACACCTTTCTCCTTTGACGAAGTTCAGCTTGACTTTCTAAATAAGATTAATGCATATGGTCGACACAGATTATCCCAATGTCAGTCAGTGTGCTGCCCTGTCCTTGTTTACTAAGACAATATTGGTACTGGCAGGTAGAAAACATGTTTTCCAACACAGGCAGACAGTGAATATGGCTTGGAATCTGAATCCAAATTAGGCTCCACATTAATTGGAAATGGTAAAAACCTTTGCATTAGTTTTCTAATTGAGATTAATGGCGGTGGACGGGGAGCTGATACCCAGACCCTGGCATTAACAGCCATCATTTTTCAACTGTGGCAAACATGCTATTCCTGGGAAATTCTTTTTAGTTGCAAACAGAATTGGCAGGAGAAGGTACTGACTGAGAGGAACGGGGTGTACTCCAGAGCAAGTCTTAAGGTTGAGCCACAAATACACAGAAAACTCTCAAGGAAAACCTCTTCCTTAAAGCTACACGATACGAGCCAAAACCTGGCCTCCAGAAAAACCCATGAAAAACAAAGGACGCCACGTTCTTAAACCAAAAATGTCTATTAAAAGTTATAACTGACGGGTATGAATAACTGTCCCCAATTAAAACGCTTCTGGATATCTGTTGATTATGAGTGAGATGATTTACGCGGGGTGCACAGCCGGGGTACAGATACACCATCTGGAATTACGAAGCGAGAAGCTCATAAAATCATCGATGTATTACATGACTTACTGTCAGGCCTCCACGGAGTAGGTATCATCAGCTTCTAAAGCTTTTGCCTTTAGACCGCTTTAGAACCTGTTTAGGACAGAGTGAGCTTCATTTGGAACAGGTTCCCCTTTTGGATTATGTTGTGTGTGCTCTGAAAAAGAATTCGTCAGAACGAGATGAAAGAAAATCTGGGGAAAGAGCAACCCAACCAGTAACTCTCTTCCCTCCAGCTGCTTTGTCAGTTTTAGACAACCGCAGAAGTTACGCAGTGCGATTTCTTCCACAATCAGTAACGCACGTCATGTCTGAAAATATAGACCTCGCTGGAAAGATGATTGCGCAGTGCCCTTAGGATTTGAAGGTGGTGGTTAATGTTTTCTTTCTTTCTTTCTTTAAATACAATTATATGAACACAAGAGAGCTTTTGTGCGCCAAGACATACATGTTCTTTAAGCAAACAAAAGTGGAAAATTTTTAGCACAATCTGCATTAATAGAAACTGAATTGAATTTTCCCAATTCTGTTTATGAATGAATGGCATTGTGTCTACAGCTGTGAAATGTATTGAGATGCAGCGCTATAAGGAAAAGTTCCCTTTCGTTGAATTATCCAGCTGAATTCTGTTCTTTTCTTTAAGTTATATTCATCATAAAATCAAAGTAATCAATTTTAAATATTAATTCTTTGGGGGAATAGTTAAGACGTATCCACCTTATAACCACCTTATGGCAAAACTACTATTAAAATTAAGTTATAGTTGTAATGATCTATTTATAGATATTTTATTTTGTTAAATAGAATACCTCAATTCAACTGTGGCTCTTATTCTCTAAGATTAAATAGGGGAAGAATATTTTTTATAAGGGAGAAAGACAATTTATTGAATAGCTTTAAAATGTATGACAAAAGGTTAACCATTTTCAATTCCTTAGTCCCTATTTATGCTTCAAAACTTGTGCTAGTGTCACATTTACATTGATTTAATATTTTTAATGATTACATTTTCTTTGTAAAAATTATTTATGTGTTTATTTATTTATTTATTTATTTACATCACAAATGCTGCCTCTGCTCCTGCACCCCACTCATGGAGTTCCTTTCCCCATGCTCTCTGCCCTTCCTCTCTGAGAAAGCAGTTACCACCCTACCAACCCCTCTGGTCTTCCCCCACCCTGGTGCATCAAGACTCTGCAGGATTAGGCACATCCTCTCCCACTGAGAAGTGCCCCAGGATGCTCTTGGGTTAGTGGTTCAGTCTCTGGGAACTCCCAGGGATCCCGGGGAGTTGACATGGTTCATATGGGGTTTCAGTTTCTCTCCATTCAACTCGATGTTGGCTCTTGGCTGTCTGTCCATTGTCCTTATTGTGTTTGGATATGCCACTTGTATCCCTGCTCTTTCCAAGACTTTTATCATGAAGGGGGGTTAGATTTTGTCAAATGCTTTTTTGGCAATTTTTGAAGTTTGTTTATATTGAAGATTACATTGGTAGATTTTTTGTATATTGAACCACACCTGAATTCCTGAGATGAAGCCTATTTGATCACGGCGAATGATGCTTTCAATGTGTTCTTGGATTAGGACTGCAAGTAATTTATTGAGTATTTTTACATCAATGTTCATAAGGAAAATTGGTCTGAAATTCTATTAGTTTGTTGAATCTTTGTGGATTGAGGTATTAAGGTGACTGTGGCCTTATAGGATGAGTTTGGCAGTGTTCCTTCTGATTCTAGTATGTGGAATAGTTTGTGGAGTATTGATATGAGGTCTTCTTTGAAAGTCTGGTAGAATTCTGCACTAAAACCATTTAGCCCAGAGCTGGTTTTAGTTGGGAGATTTTTATTGTGTTTCTATTTCCTTAGGGATTATATAACTATTCAGATGATTTGTCTGATCTCAAATTAGCTTTGGTAAGTGATATGTCTAGAAAATAACCCATTTCATTTAGATTTTCCAATTATTGGAAATTGGACTTTTCAATGTAAGACCTAATGATTCTTTGAGTTTCCTCAACCTGTTATGTCTTCCTTTCATTTCTGATTTTGTTAATTTTGGTACTGTCTGTTTGCTTTTAGTGAGTTTGGCTAAGGGTTTGTCTATATTGTTGATTTTATCAAAGAACCAGCTCTTGATTTCCTTGATTCTTTGTATTGTTCTCTTTGTATCTAATTGATTGATTTCAGTCCTGAGTTTAATCATATGCTGCTGTCTACCCCAAATGGGTGTACTTGCTTTATTTTTGTCTAGAGCATTCAGATGAACTTTTAATTTGTTATTCTGAGAAACCTACAATTTCTTTATGAGGGCACTTAGTGCTATGAAATTTCCTCTAAGCAATGCTTTCATAGTATTCCATAAGTTTTGGTATGTTGTGCCCTCATTTTCATTGAATTCTGAAAAGTCTTTAACATCTTTCTTTATTTCTTCCCTGACCCAGTGTTCATTGATTAGAGAGGGGTTCAGTTTCCATTTATATGTAAGCTTTCTGTTGTTTCTGTCATTTTTGAAGTCCGGCTTAATCCATAGTAATCTGATAAGATGCATGATGTTATTTCAATATTTTTATATATCTTGAGATTTGTTTTGTGAATAATAATATGGTCAATTTTGGTGAACGTTGCATGAGGTGCTGAGAAGAAAGGATATTCTTTTGTGGTTGGGGTAAATGCTCTAGAGATATCTGTTAGGTCCATTTGAATCCTAACCTCACATTTCTCTTTATGGTTTCTGTCTCAATGACCTGCACATTGGTGAGAGTAGGGTGTTTAGATGGTGCACTATTAATCAGTAGGGTTCAATATAGGATTTAAGCTTTAGTAATGTATTTTTATGAATGTGGATGGCCTTGCATTTGGGGCCTAGATGTTTAGAATTGAGGTGTCCTCATGGTGGATATTTCCTTTGAAGAGTATGAGGTCTCTTTCCCTGTCTGTTTTGAATCCTTTTGCTGAGATGCATTTCTTGTATATAGAAGAACGGCGCATTCTGTTTATGCATCCATTCTGTTAGCAAGCATCTCTTTACTAGGGAATTGAGTCCATTGATTCTCAGAGATATTAATGTCCAGTGATTGTTATGTCCTGTTATCTTGTTGTTAGTGTTGATGTGTGTGTGTGTGTGTGTGTGTGTGTTTCTCTTCTATTGGTTGTAATAGAATGAAATTATTTATTTCTTGTGTTTCCTGGAGAACAGTTAGCCTTGTTGGCAGTTTTCCTTCTACTATCCCTTTTAGAGGTGAGTGAGTGAAAAGGTGTTCTTTGAATTCAGTTTTATCATAGAATACCTTGGCTTTTCTATCTATGGTGATTGAAAGTTTTGTTGTGTATAGCGTTCTGGGTTGACATTTGTGGTCTCTTCAGGTGCACAATACCTCTGTCCAGGCTTGTCTAGCTGTTAGAGTCTCGGATGAAAAATTGTGTGTGATTCTGATAGGTCTCCCTTTATATGTGACTTGGCCTTTTACCCCTGCTTCTTTTTAAAATTCTTTCTTTGATCTGTATATTTAGTATTTTGACTATTATGTGGCAGGAGGATTTTCTCTTCTGGTCTAATCTGTATGGTGTTCTGTAAGCTTGTTGTACCTTTATAGCCTTCTCTTCCTTTATGTTAGAGAAATTTTCTTTTATGATTTTGTTGAAGATGTTTTCTGGGCCTTTGAACTGGGGAAATGTCTACTGCTATTCCTATTATTCTTTTGTTTGGTCTTTTCATAGTGTCCCAAATTTTCTGGGTGTTTTATGTCATGAACACTTTAGATTTTGCCTTCTCTTTGACTGATTCTCTGATTTCTTCTATCAAATCTTCTACAACTGACATTTACTGTTTGATCTCTTCTGTTGGGGATACTTCTGTCTGTAGTTTCTGTTCTCTTTCCTAGGTTTTCCATCTCCAACATTGCCTGTTTACATTTTCTTCATTGCTTCTATCTCTCTTTTCATGTGTTGGGCAGTTTTATTTATATTCTTCACCTATTTTCCTGTATTTCTTTATATTTATTTGCTTCACCTTTTAATGCCTCTTTTTGGATGTATTTTCCTGTATTTCCTTAAGAGATTTACTAGTGTCCTCTTTAGATTGGATTTAAGATCCTCTGCTTGTTCTTCAGTGTCTTTAGGATATCCAGGCTTTGTTGTAGCAGGATAGCTGGACTCTGGTGCTGGCATATTGCCCTGGTTCTTGTTGATTGTGTCCTTGTGCTTTCTTCTCGGTATCTGGTTTTCATTGGTATTGTATGGATAATCCTGATGGCAACAGGCCTTCTCAGGAGGGTGTGTTGGCCCATGTACCTGAAAATGGAGATGGGGGACCTGTTCTTTTGGCTGTGCCTCAGACTCTGCAGGCTGTGTCGTGGGTGAGCCATACTCTGTAGACCCAGCTGGGGTGGCTGTGATCACAACCAACCATGAGTGATCAGAAAAATTCTAAGCTCGTTAGTTTGTGGGACCCCGAAGGTTTCCTTGAGGAGACAGAATGCTCTTGGAGCCCTGCAAGGCTCCTCTGGACCAGGGAGGAAGGGCAGAACTAGAAAATAGGGCACTGGGTACTACATGCTTTACTGGCCTCTGCCAGCTGTCCCAGGAGAGCCAGACGGGGTGGCAGGCAGATTGGTTTTTATTTTTTTTTAGATTTATTAATGTATATGAATATTTTGCCTGAATGCAGAGATGAGTTCCATGTGCATTTTGAGGTCAGAAACAAACATTAAATCCCCTGGACTCCAGCAGGTAAGGGGCATGGATAGCTCTCCTGACAGATGCAGGTGTGGAGGGCACCTCACCAATGTCCACCACACTGCTGAGTTTTCTCTCCAACGCTCATGCCCTTGGTGCAGGTTACCAACAAAGTTGGAGTTCCTCATGGTTATGATCCATAGTATGAAGGCTGAGAACTAAGCTCAGGTCTCTCCTCTCCTCTCCCTTCCCCTCCTCTCCCTTCCCCTCCTCTCCCTTCCCCTCCTCTCCTTTCCACTCCCTGTTCCTCTTTTTCTGTCTTCTCCTCCTTTCTGTCTATCTCCTCCCATCCCCTCCCTTTCTCTGCCATCACTTCCCCTTCTTTCCTTTCTCCATCCTTCCCTCCTTCACTCTCTCACATTTTATTTTGGTTTAAATATGCCATAATCAAAATGAAAAATCAAGTATTACATGTTATTTGGTTTATATGGAATCTAGACTTTAATAAGAAAAAATCTAGAGTAGGGAGGAGGAACTGGAAAGAGCAGATGTAAATGCTAGCAAAGAACATGACCTGCTGACTAGGTGATAACTAAATATTATTTTGCCATGTTTAATTTTTAAGTATTTTTATAGCCATGTTATTTGAAATTTGAAATATATTTTCAGAGAAATCATGGCAGTTTTCAATAAATTAATATTGAAATGTTATTATTTAAATCTACCTTCTCTACAATCATTGCAATGCTAATTTTAATTCCACAGCAACTGATGAGTTTCTTCTGCACCTGGGAACCCAGGATTCTAAACTGTGCAACGCTTCGGGGAGAAACGGGAGGGTGTTGCTCAGATGACTGAAGCAGACATCACACAGTCTTGCTCTGTGATAAATTAAATTCCCTTCTCCCTCTTTGTCAAAGTCATCAGCATACTGCTGATAAAATTGAATATCTGTGAATTGCTGAATCATACCCATGTTTCTGTGCATAATTTTGATGGTTTTGCATAACTCATTGGCCATGCTGACCATTATACACTTTCCTTTTTATCAGTTTTCCTTTTTCTCATCTTTTTTAGTGTCTTTTAGGATCAGCATTTGTCCTTTTCATGACTATTAGAATGGATGGTACCTAGGACTTCTGCAATATTTTGTTTCTTTATTTAAAGAAAGTGAAGATCATACTCTAAATGGACTTCTCAGACTGGATTCCTAGGCCCGATGCAACAAGCTGACACAAATTTATTGGCTTAAGCAACACAATTCCTCTGCATGGAAACATTCAACATGGGGCTTAGCAGGCTAAAATCAGAGAGTGGTTGTAATTGTATCTTGTTTGCTATAGGAGAGACTCATCAACTAGCTGCTTGTTCGGCAGATGACTTCTACATGATCGAAGACACTTTCTATGACCCAGCTATTTCTGTGAGTGTAAAGGTATATATATATATTCAAACTTTAAAGTCTTCATTTATATTTTTTTATTTTTAAAAACCTTTTATTGATTCTGAATGAATTTCACACCAGTCACCCAAATCTCATACACAACTTCCCCTCTACAAACACTTGCTCTCCATCCTTCCAATGCCCGCCCCTAACAAGGAAAATAACCTCATTGTAGAAGCTTTAGGGTTTTACAGTGTGTCCCACAGTATACCCACTTGTCCACACATCTTCACTTACAAATGTTCAATGAGACCCTGATCTGGTGCAAGGCTTCTGGCTTCTGCCACACTATGAATACTAGATCCTCACTAGGACTGGTTTTGGATATCCTGTTGCTGCTCTGTATCATGGAGATCCTGAAGGTTTGGGATTGTATACCCTTTACACACTCCAGCCTTCCATCCCTGCGGTAGGTGCTCATGTGGGCCAATTCAAAGCCCTGGATCTGGGCTGCAGAGGTAGCGGAGCTGCTCAGCCTGCCAGCTCTCCTGGCCTGCCTCAGGTGGCCTATCCAAGGCCAACAACAGCAAGAGGCAGATCCAGATCTGCTCTCCTTCCTGGTTTGTTGGCTTATCTGTTCCCATAGCACCCGAGGAGCTCTACTGTGTGGCTCAGGCAAGGAACAGGGTCTGCTGTCCAGAGTGCTGCAACAGGCGAGTGACACAAACAGGTCTCCTACTCTCATGACCCCAGGATCAGCCCTCCTACCTAACATGGGCGGTAAGGGATGAGGGAAGGGAGAAAGGCATCTCTTCTTCCTCTGCACTACAGTACAAAGGGAGGCGTTAGGCTTGTCTCTCCCACAATCCCCATGGACAGCTCAAATATGGGGGGCCAGCTCCCCATTCCTACACTGCCAAGGAGACTCACTCAAAATGTTTAGCTTTATTGTGCTGCACAGTCCAGCTTCAGGGACTGCTCTTCCAAGTGCTGTGGCAGGTAAGGGGCAGGAATAGCTCTCCTGACAGACGCAGGTGGGTAAGGCACCTCACCAATGCCACCACACTGCTGAGTTTTCTCTCCAACGCTCATGCCCTTGGTGCAGGTTACCAACAAACTATATACCAAGGACCAGCTCTACTGTGCTGCCCAGGCAACATGGAAGGCCTGCTCTCCTGAGTGCTGTAGTAGGCGAGGGGCAGGGACAGCTCTTCTGCTCTGATATCCTTGGGGACAGCTTTGCTGCATGCTGTAGGAGGCAAAGTGAATGGGCAGACAACAATTCCTCACCTATGTCACAACATGACAGAAAAGTGGCAGGGCCAGCCTTCTCATGCTTACACACTTGGGGCCCACTCAACAGTGCCCCTGCTACAGAGGTCAGCTCTACTGTATGCCACAGATGAGGTGCAGGGCCAGCTCTCCCACTAGTGCTGCATCTAGTGAGGGGCAGGGTAGGCTGTCCTAGGACTAGGTCTAGGTCATGGCCATAGGACTAGGTCTCTTGCACGCAGCAGATGGCAAGGGGGAAGAGGGCATTGCTCCATCATCCATGCCACTGCGCAGGAGATGAGCGGCAGGGGCCGCTTTCTCATGCTCACACCCTCGGGCTGGCTCACCTTGCAACTCCTGCAACCAGGACCAACTCCTACTGTGCTTCCTTAATGTGAGGGACTCAATTTCCTGAGTACTATAGCTAGCTAGTGTTAGGGTCATCTCTCCCACTTTCATGACCCCAGGGCCAGTTCTCCCATGAGGCCTAGGTGAAAGTTGGGACCAGTTTTGTGCAGTTCTCAGACATCAGCATGTTCCTGGGCAGCAATCCACACCAGGGACATCTCTCTGGCCTTTGGTGGTAACAGCTTAAATTTTCCCTAAGCTCTCGATATCTACCAAAGCCATTTGCCATCTAAATAACATACTCAGAGGTTCAGAGATTATGTAATTGGCATCTTTGAAGGGGATTTATGTCTGTATTACACTACCTGTACAACCTTTTGGATCTTATTTTATTGATTTTGGGCTGTCTTGTCCACACTGCACTACAAAAGTGGGAGTTCAGACTTAGTAGGAAGACTGGAAGCTGTTTGAGAAGTATCAGTTGACAGAGAAATTCATACCTTCAGACCAGCAGCTCAACTGGTTACAAACACACATGTATTGACCTGTACTCAAGGGTAATGCAATGAATACAAAGTAAAATAACTTTCTTCAATGCCAACATCTTTCTCACTGATGCCTCCTGTCTGCTTTTGCATGGTTTTCCCTGATTTTTCTCACATTTACAGAGAGTTTTATACGTGTGCATTTTCTGTCATCTCTAATGTCTGTTATGCATGCTTTTATTGTTCTGCCTAATTGTCTGATGTTCAATGTAGTCCCTGAGTGGTGCCCTCCAGATGGGAGGTGGACATGCTCTCCATTTAGAGCTCTCCACCAAATCACAAGCTCTCAAATGATTGATCTTTTAGGTGGTATTTCTATGATGAAACAGTCATACCATTTATAGAGTAGCCTGAAGGAGATTTTCACGAAGAGATCACTTGACAGGATTTCAGATCCACAAGTCACTGAGATGACCCATGGCTAGGAAACATAGAGCTTACAATCAAGCTGAATCAGTGCTACAAATTCCACAAGCAACAAAAGCTGTTGGTGACTTACCATTTCTGAATACCCACTATGACGATGATGGAATGCATGGCCATCTTTATGATAAGAAGACTCTTCCCTCTGTTGAACCAATGCCATGAATTTAACAGTCCAGCTCATGGAGAGACACTATGGCTCCTGTTGTAATGCTTCTTCTTATATAGTTGAATCAATCTGTGTAGCTGATTTCAGTAAATAAAAATTAAAGTTATCTCCATACAGAATAAATGACTGACTGATTCACTGATAATTATTGAAGTCAAGTAGATTTTTTGCATACCCACAAATCTGGCAATTCACAGAAGAAAAATATTTAAATTTTTAGTTCAATTATAAAGTAATTTTCTTCCGTGATGGAGGAAAACAAGATTGAAACTATTTGAAAAGAAAACAGAAAAGAAAGATACAAAAGAGAATGAAAGTGGTTGCTTCCCTTCAACAGCCTGAAGGTAAGGCCCTTTTGCTAGACACACCACTTCTTTATGTCACTGAACATTGAGAAATCTAGGTATGCCCCATCTGAAACATCACCCCTACTGACTAGAGTTCATGCTGCTGGTAGGTACTTTGTACAGTACCAGAGGAGGAGAAAAGTGATTACCAATATCACTCAGATGCAAACATGGCCAACTATGAGTAACCAACCAATCATTTATTAGATTTACAGAACATCCAGGACATGTAAGTCACAACTATCACTAATTGCTTCCACATCTAATATTGCAGGGTCTTACAGGGTGTCTGTTTTGACCTTTGTTTATATTTTTGTTTTATTTGCTTTATCAGTCTCATTTTGAGAGAGAGAGAGAGACAGAGAGACACAGAGACACAGAGACACAGAGAGAGTGACAGAGACAGACACACAGAGAGAGAGACAGAGAGAAAAAGAGAGAGAGAGAACAGGAAGTTGAATGGGTAGGGAGGTGTAGAAATCTAAAGGAACTTGAACACAAAATAATTTAAAGGAAGAGAAAGAACTCTTCCTCCTGATCAAAATGTACCACATGGGGGTTGGGGATTTAGCTCAGCGGTAGAGCGCTTGCCTAGCGAGCGCAAGGCCCTGGGTTCGGTCCCCAGCTCCGGAAAAAAAAAGAAAAAAAAATGTACCACATGGAAAAAGTAAATAACAAGATTAAAAGTTTTTTGAATAACATATTTTTTCAGGAAAATAATATAATTTACAGGAGATTTAAGAAAAAGAAGAATTTAATGTATATAGATAAATTTTTTTTTACTATTATAATGAGTATTACTTAACCCAATGTGTTGATTCTTTATCAACCTAAGTAAGGTGAAAGTCAAAGACCTCTTCTTCTTCCTCATCTCATCTCTACAAAACAATGTATAAGTTGGGTTACTCTTCATGTTGGGTTTAGCATATTAACATTTTTAGATACATTTCATCTATACATAATTTATTATGTTTTAAATGAAAGAACGTTGAATTTTCTCCAATTCTTTCCCTGTATCTATTAAAATCCTATGGTCATATTCTTTGTTTTTTAATATTATAATCTATGTTTACTGACATTTTATGTCGAATCATTCTTGCATCTCTGACATACTTCTCATCCCCTTACCACTTTTGTTCCATACAGACTAGGTTTATTCAGTGTAATAATAATGAGAAGAAAATATTTCCAAATTGAACACAAAATAATTTAAATTGTCAGTGCACGCAGATGAACAATGTGCTCTGTAGAAAACTAAAGATTACAAAAATAGGAATAGTAAGTAAATGCAGTAAAAGATGAAGAATAAAAACTCTTGAGTATTTCTATATGCAAGAAGTGAAGTTGCTGGAAAACAAAATAAATAAATGAAAATAAAGCCAGGAAACAAAGCCAGGCACCATAGCCTGTGAATGCATGTGCTGTCATTACAATATTAAGGATGGATGAACTTATACTTTAGAACAGCCTAAATCTAGAAATCTAGCGATTTTAAGAGTAACCTAAGCCACATAAAGACACTCTAACTAAAAATAATAATAAAAACAAAAATAAAAGGAATCTTACTTGGAAGATACTTTAATATCCTTACAAAATTCTTATAAATGAAATAACCTAAAATATTAAAGATATTATGAAAAAGATAAATAAGTGAAAGGATATTTTATGTTCATGGATGGAAATATTAATGTACTTAAAACATTCAGAACACTAGAAAAAGCTTAGAGATTCTATGTGAATCTCATTCAAATTATTTTGACATTCATAGGGTAAGAGAGTTGTCAGAATTTGTATGGATCCACAAAAGCTGCAAATAACAAAACCATGTTGAAAAAACCAAGATGAAACAAGTTGACTCAAACTAAAAACATAAACAAAAACATCTACAAACCAAGAAAAAAATTAATGGAATCATGGGATGACTCAGAACAGGCAGAAAAACTTACAAAAAATTTACCACTTCAAACAATAGAGTAAAAACCAAAATTTATAAGAAACACAAAGTACTTAATAACAATAAGAAAAATAATTTCATTAAAAATGGCAAAATATTTTCCAACCACATTCCCCAAGGGAACAAAGACAGGGTTGGTAGACATTTTAAAAATATATAATATATATAATATTCTGAGACAAACAAATTCAATCATACATATACATCACTTCAGATCTATTAGATTTATGACTTGCAAAATATGAATTTATATATTAGTAATGATTTATAGAAATGGTAACTTTTATATGTGGTTGCTGTTACTCTAAATAAGGGGAGGTGGTTTTAGAGAACAATATTTTGAAACAAAGCTGATACAGCCTTGGAAAATTAGTAACTCTTTTTCTGGGCCTAAACCAAATTAAAAATAACAATGATGATACTTGTGTACTTTCCTGATCACAGTAGCTTTATTTACAAGCACCACAATATGGAAGCCACAAGACTGAAATAATGGATGTATAGATGTTCAACCTATTTTATATGTGTGTAGTAAAAAAAAAACTACATTTTTAAATGGAAAAAAGGAGCCCCGTTTGAAACAATAGCTACAGTTTTATCAGTTATTGTGTTAAGTGAATTAATCTGGGCCTAAAAAGAAAGACACAGAATGATTTTAAAACTGTATGAATACTAAAAATATTAAATTCAATTAACTAGACACTGTTAAAGAGATGAAGGAAATAAGTTTAGGAACTTCTCGTATTTTATTATATAGAAAGGTGAATGCAGTTAATAATTTGAATGTCAAAAGTGCCAGAAGACATTGCTTCAAATGGTCTCATCACAAAGAAATGGGAGATGTTTTAATACTAAGTCAATTTAACAGAATAAAGCATTCTATTAGTACTGGGTAGTGAGTTCTTCCCTAGGACCTGTGACGCATCTAGTCATGGGTTCTAGTTCCTTGACAGGGAACAGGTATGGACTTCATCATGAAGTGGGCATTAGGTCCAATCGGTAAGTGGTTGGTTACCACAATAATGCTAATTCTACTATGGCAGCGGCAGGCTTATATTGTCAGGACAGTAATTGCTGTAACTGGTTGTTTCACAACTGGTTGAGGATAATGATTACCAGTCTCCTACAGCATCTAGCACTGTGAGAGCTACCAAGAGAAGCTCCCTAGTAAGTACTAGCTTTTTTTCTTCATGTTTTGAGACTCATGTATATGTTATCTACTATCAAAGCGTCTTAACTTTAAAATTCTGTAGGGTAGCCAAGAGTGTTGGCAATATCCTAGAATCCTTGAGAGTCTATGTGTCCTCGTTGACCAATAATTCAAAAAGATAGCTTATTCCTGGTATTAGGGTTTTTATTTACTACCGTGAGATATCTAAGTTGTAGTTGTGTTCCCACACATAAGTCTTCAGACATCTTTTTATAGGTGTATTGTATATGCATGCAAATTAGAAAGCTTCTATACCACTGGGAGGTTTCCATATAGAGTTTTCAAAAGGCCTTTATTGTTTGTTATCCTTCCACATTTCCCATGGCAATTTAATTCTTCCTGTTCCATTATTCCCCTTTAAATCTTTACACTGCTGTGATGTATCATCCCTAAAAGATTGCCCCTTCCCCCATGGTTCCTCAATAAATTTCTGACCACTATAAGTATTCCAAGTTGAGCAAACATATTTGAATATTAAAAGACAATATCAAAAATATGAAACTTTAGACAAATTTTATTACATTTTCATTTCATTTTCATGTAGGGGTCATATAAATCTTTCCCATAGTGCTCCATTTTGGTATATGATATATTGAAGCAATAAATCATTCAAAACTGCTTAAAATATTTTATTGGACATCTACCATATGCCAGAATATGAACAGAAAATCTAAACAAATTTTAGATGTCATGATAATTCCTATTCACACAGAATGTATAGTATATTAAGGGGCAATATCAAGACATACACCACACACACACACACACTATCATATATAGTATATATGTATTTATATATATTATTAGTATTGGATAGTATATATATATATGCATATACATATACATAGATAGATATGTGTGTGTGTGTGTAATAAAACTTGTTTTAAAATTAGCTCACACAGGAAGCAAATTTTTAGTAGTAGATGGGAAAAATGTCTCTTAATACTTAGAAAAAATGGTAAAATAACTGTATCATCTATCAACACACATGGGTATGTCACATATATTACATAGCATATCTATCATATTATATATAGTAAATCATATAATGCATATATGACATACATTTGCAAACACATGTTAAATATATGTAGTATGTGTGTATAACTATGAATAAACATTGTGTGAGGAGTGAGGAATTAATTAGCACAAGCAGATGTTAAAAATGATTAAATAACTTCGAAACTACATTACTAAAAAGAAAATTCTAGTATTGGAGATACAATAAGTATAAGTTTTCAACCAATCCTTTTCTTTCCATTCTTAAAGTTCATTACCAAAGCCTATAATGAGTCCATCTGAGACATAATTCCTCATTTGAAATTTATTCAATTTTCTTCCTAGTCTGTTCTCAATCTTTTGTCTATAAGAAATAGCTGGGAGGGCAAACATTTTAATTCTCCAATTTCAAGTCATTTTGAAACTTCCCAGGATAGATGCTACAGGTAAATCATTGTGACTTAATACCTCTTTCTTTTCTCAATAACTTTCTAAGTTTAATGACTCCCACTGTGGCTGTCCCATATTGAATTGACGTCTGTGCTCTCTCTACCCCACCCATTTCTACTTTCCTGTACATCACTTATGGTGCTTGGTATTACTTATTTAGTTTGTGGCAAAGTGCTACATAGTGACTTGGGATTGAAGAAAATTATTTAACATCTGGGCTTCATTTTCCACTTCCCCATCTGTAAAACTTGATGTCATAATATTTATCCAATGCTGCACAGGAGTGATATAAGAATTTACTCATGTTGGTGAGGAACATTTAGATGCAAGGCACAGCAGAAGTATAAAATGCTGCTATTATTTTCTGACAGACCAGTCAAGCTCTATAAATAATGTGGTCAGGCCCTGAGAACTGCAGGATGGTAATGACTTGCAGGTGGGGCTCCGTCAGTAGAAAAGGAGCTCTCATGCTAGAGTCTTGTCACTCGGGTTGTGTAGATGTCACCGTGTACACTTTGTGGGGAAGCCTTTCAACAACCTTAACTACGGAAATTAAGATTTTACATTCTCCAACACTAAGGAGAATGAACTGTGGTAAGGACATAAGCTTCATTTTATAGAACAATTTGATTAAGTGGCTTTTGAGGTTTCAGATCAAGTGATTTTCTTGTATGCTGTCATGAGACAAGGAAATGATCAATCCAATTGGAAAGGGACTCTTTCAGGGGCACATGCAGTGGGGTTGTAGCCAGCCATGGGCCCTGCTTAAGTGTACAAATCTGTTGGGATGTGATGCAGGCTAGCAGTCTTTAATATATTTTATGTGAGAGAATAGTAGCCAGTGAAACTTTAAGGAATTTGGTACTGGCCAGATTCCATTCCCCTTTACCATGTAATCGGATTTTTTCCTTTTTTAAATTTTGGGTGTTTTTATACAAAAGTGATGTTTACGTCATTTTTATCCCATTCTCTCTTCCTTTCAAATCCTCTCATACCTACCCTTTTCTCTCAGACTCATGATCCTTTCTTCATCACCGTTACACACATGTGTGTGTGCACAATTAAAGTCTACTACTTTTCACAGTGTTCACATCTCTTTCCACAACACAAGTGTTTTCTAGTTTAGGACTGCTAAGCCTAACTCAGCAGTGTACTCGTGCAAGCACTCAACCATATACTTGTGTAAATACTAACTGTGACGATATGTGTAGTGTTTGTCGTAAATACAAGGTCCTTAGTTTACAACTGTGCTTGAGGTGACATAAAGGATTGAGTTTTCACGGTCTATAAATTTTTATTTACACAATTTTTAGTGACTTGATTAATCTAAATACAAGAATGTTTATGCCCTTTTACATCTAAAGAACAGGATATTTTAAGCAATCATGAGAATTATAAAAAAAATGAACCTATAATATATAAAGGTAAAACGAATGTAAAAACAGAAAAAGGATTAAAAGTCGCATATCTATCCCTGACTTCCAATGATATCATTCCATAAGTAAGAAGCTTAAAACAAAAATCACAAAAATCAGTATAGTATTTTAATTGATTTTTTTAAAAAAAATTTTATGCATTAAATGCATTGAAAGCCAAGTACATTCATAGTACTGAATATGTGTTACATGCTGAGAGATCCAGCTGAGGAAGATCCCCCTTAGGATTTCCCTATAGCTCCCAAGTTTTAATGTGGGAAAATACATTTATCTCTAGTAAAACGTCAAGGTAGAATTGTATCAGGAGGGATTAAACAACAGCAACGAAAAAAAAAAACTTGACAATAGCATCCTACCTTGGAGCTCTTCTAATGTAGATATGTGTAAACTGTTCATCTGTACAAAGAAAATAAGTATTAATCTTTAGTAAGTAAAAGAGAAAAAAATAATCTTTAGAAAACTGGATAACCCTGATACGCTTTTAGTATTCAGAGGGAAAGTGAACTAAAGTAACAAAAAATGTCTTTGAGAGTTTATCCTCAAATGTAATTGCTAAAGAAAATTCTTACCTGATGAAATTTATTGAAAAACTAAATCATAAAGAAAGGTGAGATCCTTGGTAGTATGAGGGCTTGATGCCCCAGTGCAGGGGAATGTCAGGGTGGGGAGGCAGGGAATGGGTGTGAGTGGGGGAGCACCCTATAGAAGCAGGGGAGGGAGGATGGACTAGGGGGTTTCTAGAGGGGAAACTCAGAAAGGGGAGAACATTTGAAATGTAAATAAAAACAATATCCAATAAAAAATAAAAATAAAACAGAGGTTAAAGAATATCCACTGATTGACCTGAGTGTTCTCCTGTTTGTGGGTTGTTTGTGTGTGTTTGTTGTATTTTCTAGGACTTATGACATTGTCAGTGTCTGTGGCCCCAGACACCTGTCATGGTGACATCCTTCTTAATGATTATTTATATCTTAATAAAATATCTTAATGATATTTTATCATTTATTAACATAAAGACTCGCTGAGATGGGCATTGCATTAAGGTCAAATGGTTGTCAAATGTATAGCTTCAATTATGAAAACTTTTATAACTTAACTAACATTTATAAGTCGAACATATGTATCAATGATACATTTTATACAATCCAAATTTAGCACTAAATCCCACAAAATTTTCTTTTTGCTATTTAATTCTTTTCCTTCATTCTTTTCTTTTTTTCTCCTTCTCCTCCTTTCTCCTCCTCAGTATTTTCCATTCCATTTTCTCTTCTTTCCTTCTTACTTGAACCTCCTTCTCCTGCTCTTTGGGGAAAAAGTTTTACGTTGTTATCCAGACTCAACGCTGAATCTCTCCATACAAGAAACCTTAGAGCCAGAAGTTGAAACTATGCCCATGGACCTTTATGTGACCTAATTTAAATTCCACATGGCTAATGATCACGATTAACTTTTTGAACAGAAGTGTCAAAATTATCAAAGTATGATGTTTCATGTACGTGTCATTGTATTTTTGATGATAATGTTAAATGTACATTTAAAAACTCTTGGCAAAGTATACATTTAAAACATCTAAAATCAAATTGCATGTGAATGGCTTTTTTGATGAGATCATCATTAGGTAAAAATTAAAATTTTGATTTTATACAATTATGTACAAATTATGTGTTTAATAATATTAAGTTATATGATATAAATTATATAATCACAATAAAAGGATTTCTTCATTTAATTCTCTACTTTACTTTTTGCCTTTAAAACTGTTATCACTGTAGCATGCTGAATAACAGGACAAGTGGAGAGGCAAGTGCTTTCCTTCCCTAGATGCTGAGGTAACAAATATCAGTGTAAAAATACAAAGTCACAAAGGTAAGATGGCTGGAGAAGAAAGTGAAAACAGTGAGCGTAGAGTTTTGATGGCTTATGAATTTCATTTCATTTAGAGAAATTGTATCATCGTAAGTCTTCAAACAGATCTTGGTCATTGGGAAGAGATTTACAAGCTACTAAAAATGAAACTACCATTGAGTCACAGAACACAGAAACATACAGTGTACAGCTGCATTTCAATTTGTTGGAAAATTCTAAGGCAGTAGATTGCACATCATGCTGTGTCCCCTGTATTTTCAGATGCTTGGCCATGAACTCATTATATCACCTTCCTGTATGATGGAGTCAGAACCTTAACTGGAGCCTGGAATCATGTAATTATTAGAGAGGCTTCTCTAATAATTCTTCTGCTTCATGAACAGAAAATATACGTGAAAGTGTCTCCAGTTCTCTAAGTAGGTCAAAGGCCCTTTGGTTTTTCATAATTTTAACTACATGGCAACCCTGCACAGAGTCACAATTTGTCCATATGGACTCCCAGACAAACATACGTTAGAACGTTTATCAAACAGTGCGTCATTCCCGAGTACTCCTTGTTAAGGAAACTTTCTCCAAAGCAATTAAACAAGAGGTCACTATCAGGTACATATGATGTGGGGTATTAAATCATCACGGAATACCTGAAAGTCCTGATGATTTCATGGCCAAGGTTATACCCACCATGTCCTCCTTAAGCAGAGCTTCAAAGGATCTCCCTCACGAAATTCTCCATGGCACACAAGCTCCTTTTCTCTCGTGCTTATCTTTCAGAGAGCTACAACAGTTGCTGAAAGACAGGTGGAACTAGTGAACCAATGATGAACTCTCTCATCCTGGAAAAATAAATAAATAAAAGCAAAGCCTGCAACTGGCTGGCATCAAAATATTATAAGGTATAATTGCATATGTGTCTATAATTCACTTGAGCTTTAAAGGGCTCAAATTAGTGCAAAGTCAAACCTTCACCCCCTAGCCTTTCTTTCCCTCTACCTCCAGTGCTCCTACTGTCACCAGATATATATGTTTTGCTTCTCCCTTATTCATCAGTAATACTTTCCTTGCTCCTAAATTACTATTTTTCAATGATCTTTTTCTATTAAGATGGGAAAAATTATTTGATAAACCAACTCAGACATTCTTAACATTCTTAATAATACTATCATTTTATCTTCAAAATAATGCCAAAATAAATATTAATTTTTTATAAAAGTTTAAGCGTTGAGAATATATGTCCTTTTAATTAGAACACTGTGGGAGAAAAGGTGGGAATGGATATTATACTGGAATATTGTATATGTGTATGAAATGTACAAAAACTTAAATAATATAAAGATAAAAATATGTCTTAGCAAAAGCGTAAATAACATGTTCACCAACCCCAGGAAGTTTGAACTAACATAAAGTAGTATAGAAACCCATCAGAAGGCACACACTGCAAAGAAACGAGAACTCCAAAGCTGGGTTGTGGTGCTTTAGGGTTAAATTAGGCAGTATCTGGAGACATAGCCAGAATGTGAAGATCAACTGGAACACTGTAGAAACAAGGCAAGTGGATAAAAATGTTGGGAAGTGACTACTGCAGGCAGCTCAGGTGGTCTGAGCCTCATCAAGGTAGCTCAGCTGATCTCTGTTCCTTCCTGACAACTACTCTGGTCTGAGCCTCTTGGAGTCAGATCATCTTCTCTTGGGGTGTCAGCAGTCTTTACAGCTTATATATGTTTGGGGGCAGGAGACAAGTAGTGAATCTGCTCTGTTTCTGGAACTTCCTGAAGCTGTTGTTTACTTTCTGGGCTTGAAGTGTTTCTCTATGGAACATCCTGTGCCTTAATCTACCTTACAAAATGGAGGTTTATCATGGGGGGAAATTGCTACATAGCATAAAGGCATATGGGGTATTATTGCCACCCTACATACAGCACATGTAATATTGAAATTTAGCATAAAGTCAACAAGAGCCCATTATGATCTCTTAGCAGAAAGAATACAATTTGAAACTTCTGTGATGTTCCAGATGTGCATTAGAGGAGGGAAGGGATGAGGTTATGTTAGTAGCCTCTTAAGACAGAATAGTGGAGCCATGGGTTGGTGGTTTAGTCCTTGGGAGCTTTGGAGGGTTTGCAGAGGGGAAACCAAAAAGAGGGACAACATTTGAAATGTAAATAAATAAAATAACGAACAAAAAAATAAACAGAACAAAAAAGAAAAGATAAAGCAGATATCCCTATGAAAACCAGCTATGAGGTAAACAAATGTTTACATAAAATGTTTTATTTTATCTCTTTTATTCTGTCAGTAAAGCAGAAGATCCATTAAAAAAAGACAGAATAGTGATTTATTCCTAGATTAGGACATTAAAGACGGTAAGAGAGGCTGGTGAGTAAGAAGGTAAAAGATTCCTTCAAGGCTGCTTCTTTTTTTTTTTTTTTTTTTTCCTTTTTTTTTTTTTTTATTAGCAGTATTTCTTATATACATTTTGAATGTTATTCCCCTTTCCGGTTTCCGAGGGCAAACATCCCCTCCCCCTCCCCTTCCTTATAGGTGTTCCTCCCACCCTCCCCCATTGCTGCCCTCTCCCCAACAGTCTAGTTCACTGAGGGTTCAGTCTTAGCAGGACCCAGGGCTTCCCCTTCCACTGGTGCTCTTACTAGGATATTCATTGCAACCTACGAGGTCAGAGTCCAGGGTCAGTCCATGTATAGTCTTTGGGTAGTGGCTTAGTCCCTGGAAGCTCTGGTTGGTTGGCATTGGGACTGCATTGATGGTGTCATAGGCAAAAAAACTAAACCAGTTTTAAATTTACATCACGGGTGGGAGGAGGAAGATTAGATCTATTTCTGGTTTTATACACAGCTTAGGCTACTGAACGAAGACAACATGTAAATCAAATGATATTTTTAAAAGAAGTATTTCACCAATGAGGTTCAGGCCAGAGATATGAATCTGCAGGTCATTTGCATATCAATAGTGATTGAAATCATGCATATAGATAATGCAGGAGTTCAAAGAGAAGAAGAAAGGCAACTAGCCAGGCAGCAAGGTACTCTGACTCCTAGACGGGTGGTGCAAGTCTACAACACAAAGCAGGCAGAAAAGAGAGTTGTTAGCCAGAGCAAAGAGGCCTTATCAGAGGAGAATGTCATGGGAGAGGTGGCGATGTTACAGGTTAAGTAAAATGAGGATGAAAAGCGTCACATTAGGCGTGAAGTAGCCTGACGAAAATTCTCTGATGTTTTCCCAATTATTTAATCCCACAGCTAACCCGTTTTGCTCACTGCTCTATCCTGAAGTAAATCACATAATTCCCTTTTATACCACCTAATTTCCTCATTTGCAATATTGGGTAAGCATATTACTGTTCCCCACGGACTGTTTTGCTCACTGCTGATCGGTATGTGGAGCACATATGTGGAGAGTCCCGGGGATCTTTGCAGAAGCCTTGGAAACCTGAAGTACTTTCCTTCATAAAAGCAAGACTTCATTTGCCGTTTACACTGTGTCAACTTGCTCAAACTAGGCCAGCAGAACTAGAGACGCAGTCACATAACTATATTCTTCTCCTCTGTTTGTGACCACCGAAGAAAAAGCCAGCTTTCTTTTTAGAGGAAAAGCGAAAAGAGAAATAAGTGAAAGGCTAACGCATTCATCTCTGTATCTTTTATCTATTATGTGATAGGAAATGAGCAATACGTAACTTC
>NC_046157.1:169593635-169598997 GCF_011064425.1 Rattus rattus | reverse complement strand
TAAATACATTGATAGAATTATTTAGAATTATTATTTAGTTATTCTTCAATAAAATCTCCCATTTCTTGAAAAATTTTAAAAGTTTGACAATTAGAACCCATATTGGAATTTGATGAAACATATTTTCCCTTGGTGGGGTTTTCATTAGACTTGTGACATTATTTATGAACAATAGTGATACAGGCTTATTCACAGTCCTAAAAAAATGGACAACTTTGTCAGACTTCCCAATGTATGCCTTCCTTTCATATATTCCTTCCTTCCTTCCTTCCTTCCTTCCTTCCTTCCTTCCTTCCTGCCTTATCTATCTATCTATCTATCTATCTATCTATCTATCTATCTATCTATCTATATCGTTCTCCCTCCCACCCTCCTTCCCTCTTCCTCCAAGTAATTCATCAACTATTAAGTGTCAACAATTTAGAAGCATTATACATACTAACAGTAATGTTAGTTTTGGGTATAACAGATGAAGTTAATACTACCAAGTCATGCTCAGTTTTATGAGACCAAGGAAGACACTCTCAAAGTAAATGCACATTGGTTATGCTAGATAAGTTATGTACAGTATTAAATAGGAAAACGCAGAGCAGGTGGAAATGAGGCTGTTATTTTAAGGGTGTTTCCCAAAAGGCACTGTGCTAAAAGCTGTCTGAATGCATTAAGGGAGAATGTGTGGTGTTAGCTTTAACCTGAGCACTGGAGAAGAGACAAGACTGAAAGCACTTGTTTTCTTATGTTTGAATTTCAAAGCATACTTGTGAAAGAAGGGGAACCATAGGAAGCAAGCTTAGGAAGCCCATACCTTGTGAACTACATATTTCCCCAGCAACAGTGGGAAGAAGGAGTAAGGTGTTGACATATGAACCTGCTATTTTAAAAGTGAATTCTGTGTGAAGAGAATGAGCAGAATCAAGGGAAAGCAGGCTGATATCAACCAACGTTTGGGAGCTGTTTCTGCACTCATCCCAGAGCAGGTGTGCAAACCTGCTTCTACATCCTAGAGAAAGAAGTCTCAAGACTCTATCTCTTTGATCTTTCCTTTGTGAACACATGGTTTGAAGTACAAGAGTAGCAGAAATAGGATTATAAGGTTTGGGTATATCTATGTCTAATACTCAAATGTATCTCCATGGATTTTAGTTGAGGATCAGGCAGTCCTGGTTTTTGAGATTTGTCTGACACCCTTCCTTAAGACAGCCTATTTAGTGTAATATCATAGATTCTTATGCCAAGAGACCACTGTGACCACAGGTAGTTACGGGGCAAAACCACATGAAAGTTGGAATTATCTAAATGTTAATCCAGTTAAAGAGCTGGGAAGTATACCATTTGCTATTTTGTCTATGTTGTGATTCTATAAAAGCTCCAATAAGTTTTCAGAATGCCTATATATAATTCAATTTAATGTCTCTCTCTATATATAATACACACACATATCTATCTATCTATCTATCTATCTATCTATCTATCTATCTATCTATCTATCTATCTATCTATATATGATTCTTTTTGCACATTAAGACTTACTGTGAGTTTGGAAGTAACTTGAATGTATTGTACTATAAAGGAGATATTTTTCAGAAAATCAAAATGTTTCACAAGTGATAATATAATGACTTTGTAATCTTTGAAGATAATGCTTGTATAAGTTCTTTGAGGGTATATATCCATGCAGTACTATGCATGTGATTGCAAGTGTTCAAGGAGTCCAGAAGAGTTTGTGGGCTCCCTGGAGCTGGAGTTACAGGAAGTTATCAGTTATTGGAAACAACACCAGGTTTCTTAGCAAGACCGATAAATTATGGCACCATCTCTTCAGTCCTGACTTTACAGTTTTAGTACCTAGCTATTAATTGATAGTTTCAACACAAATTCTCATTCTATTATTTTTGTAATCTATAATGTGTACTCATGGGAGTACATTTTGACAACAAATATGTTATTTTGAAACTCTTATGCTATTTTCAGATTTGACTTTCAATAGGACCACTATTGTAGGTTTGAAATATTTATAGCATACCGATAATTTAAAAGCTATAGTTCTGACTTACAGGTAGTACTCACAAACTGATTCTGAAGGTTATATTGATTAGTTAACATCACTAAAATGTGAAGTAGGCAAGAACATTTTTCTCTCTCTTGAAATTCCCATAATTGGAAAATGAGCATCATTATACTTAAAAAGGAATTTAATATGAAAATTGTAAAATCTATAATTTTCTATACATTAAAGAAGAGATGTGTCAGGTAAAGGTGTTTCTTATAGAGTTTTATGCTCTTTAAAATGAATGAAAGTAGGTGTCATTTTAATCTATGTTTTCAAAGACTCAAAAATAATGGACACAATGATGAGTGTGCTAAGATGTGAAATATTAGCACATAGTTAATCTGATGAAAAGATCTGTCTACCAGCCTGATTAATTGTCACTGTGCCTCTCCTCTCCTGCACCTAGCACTCAGACTTCTGTAATCACTACAATGCTCATCCCATTGTACTATAATTTTGTTTCTGCTCATCTGTTGTCCATAATCAACTATAACCTATTTACATCTAAAATCTGTAGTTTAGTCACCTTTATATTTCATCATCTATCACAGTGCCTACTGAATAATGTGTTAAAATTTACTGTAATAATTATTTTCTGTTTGAGTATTACATGAAGAACTAAAAAGAGAAATAATACCAGAGGGATCATTGTTTCAAATACAGGCCTTAATATTGGCCAACCTTCTATTCTAGCCATGAATGTCAGCCAATTTTATACAGATGTCTCTATTTTTTTCCGGGAGACTTCCAGGTATTGCAATGGGGACCTAACATCTAGGACAATCATGGAGTTACGAGGTCTGCTTAATAAGTAGTGTGATGGTTTGTACATGCTTGGCTCAGGGAGTGGCACCATTTGGAGGTGTGGCCTTTTTAGAGTAGGTGTGTTACTCTGGGCATGGGCTTTAAGATATTACTTCTAGTTTTCTTGAATTGAGTCTTCCACTAGCAGCCTTCAGATGAAGATGTTGAACTCTCAGCTTCTCCTGAACCATGCCTGCCTGAGTGCTCGTATGCATCCACCTTAATGATAATAGACTGAACCTCTGAACCTGTAAGCCAGCCACAATTCAATGTGGTTCTTATAAGCGTTGCCTTGGTCATGGTGTCTGTTCACAGCAGTAAAACCCTAAGGCAAGTAGGCTTGGCCTTTTTATTTTTCTTTTTAATTTTCTAAGTGAACGAGTCTAAAACACATACTACACCATATGGGAAATATTCAAATTGGGGGCTACTTGAGATTCTCATAGTGCCATTGCTTGGCAAATGGCCAGTTCCACTGTTTACTTCCCCTCTGTTTTTTGTGACTATTGCCCAAAGTCACTGTATAAAATAAGTTATTCCATAAACACCTCCTTTGAATTTTCATTTTATTGTTGTTTGAGATACACCCTTATGTATTCCAGGATTGCCTTAAGTTGGCTTGTAGCCAAAGTTGGACTTGCTCTTTTGTTTTTCCAATACTCTGTCTCTATCTCTGGAATACTGGGAATACATGCATGTTTTATGACACCTGAGTTCCTTTGAGATAATTTTTTCAGAAGATATTTAGCATACAAGGGAATAGTAAAACTTGTGCCAATCATTTACATTTTAGTTTTATTATTATACCAATAACATGAATAATGTAAAGTAACAACAAAAATCATTTCATCATGAACCTAGGTAAGAATAATTATCTATCAAACCCAGAGTTCTCTCAAGATCACATTGGTACCATTATTCTCTTTCCACATCTTTATGCAGAAAAATAACACACTGCCTAAATATCACAGGAGGAAGAGAACGAGATAGGGTGGTCCTGAATTCCTCCTCACCTCTGGGGTGTGGGAACACCTCTTGGGCAGGCAAAATGGGAGATACTAGACTGCACTTACCTTCCACTATCATCGGTTGCAGGGGTTCAGAGAAGCACGGATGCACTGCTCAGGGGATGGCAAAATGCAAGCCTAAGATGGGGGCCTCAGCTCAAGTGGGAAACAACAGAGCTTGAAGCCAAAGCTGGTATTCGGTGACTCCCAGGTGTCCAAGTCACCTCTGGAAACCACATAGAGTCCAGAACAGAGGGGGACCCATAGGGCAGGAAAAGCTTGGGGTAGGATGTTCCCAAACTCTTGGATACCCAGAGGACACTGGAATTAGAGGAGGAGGAGGTAATGGTGCCTGCTAGCTGAGAATGAGCCAGAGACTAGAGGTAGGGGAGTAACGGTGGTGGTGGTGGGGGCGGATGATCTTTGGCTTAGCACATCGGAGATTGTCCTTAGCTTAGCAGTGACTGTCTGGGAGCACAGAGGAGCCTTCTGCAGGAGACTTAGGCAGTGGCTCTGTAGATGAGGGTTTTCTCCATGCTCTCCACTGTTGTAGTTGATGAAAGAGACAGTCTTTGGTTCTAAACTGTTTACTGATTGTTCGTTGTAGAGAATGGGTATATGCCGCATCCTCAGGGTGAACCAGAGATTAAATACACTTTGCAGGAAGGAATGTCCTTGAAGGGAAGCTTATGTCTAAACCCTCATCAGCATGGAGAACTCCGTTCTGAGTTATGGGTACATTCCTTTGTAGGGATTCTTTGACAGAGGCCTGGTCAGAAGCTCCTACCGTCCTCTGGTATGAGGTTTGGGAGTTTCCAACCCACTCAACCTTACCAAGTTGCCTGGCAGGATAAAAATTTTTTTAAAAATATAAGTGCAGGCCAGGTAAACCTAGATGTAATCTTCTCACACAACCTGGCTGTGCTCAAATGAAGACCAGAGTTGTCATAGAAGCTCATATCTATTTTTTAATCTTGATTATATTTAGTATTTTTGAATATATATGTTTACAGAGGACCACTAAACAGCTTTTTCTTTCCATTCTTTGGAATTATTATGGTATTTATACAAAATAAAATTGTACTATTTTCTGACATTTGGTATTTAAGAATGAATTTCTCAATATGGGCATTGACACCTTAAGTAGTTCAAACCATGGTAGCTTTTGAAAGACAATCTATCAAAGCATTTAGTTTTCCTACAGGGGTTTTCATGGCCAAACATCACCGAACCCTACCAATTTTGACCTTAGGGAAGTCTATGTGTCAGGGTTTTTACCTAAAAAGTTAAGAATATTAATGGTGAGACACCGCCGGAACCTGAAGGAAACAGACCGGATAAACAGTTCTCTGCACCCAAATCCCGTGGGAGGGAGAGCTAAACCTTCAGAGAGGCAGACACGCCTGCGAAACCAGAAGAGACTGCTCTCTGCACACATTACTGATTCCAGAGGAAAACACCGGAGGCCATCTGGAACCCTGGTGCACGGAGGCCCCCGGAA
>NC_046157.1:169582308-169593535 GCF_011064425.1 Rattus rattus | reverse complement strand
AAAAAATAAGTAGAGCAGATGGGATACCTGATGATCAGTAGTGAAGGAAATGGGAAGACCAAGGATGAATCATCTACTGCTATGGAGCAATCAAGTAGAACAGTGTTCGTTGCTGAAAGTTTGAGATATCAAGCAACAAAAGGAAGGGAGGATCAAGGAAAAGGTGAGGGCATGGTTCTAAGTCTTTTTTTTACTATGGAACACAAAGAAATGCATAAAAAACCCTCTTACTGCTTCATATCTAATAGACACTACAATAAGCCCCAAGTCATGCATTCAATTGTCTCCTACACATAAACTGCTTTTTAATCACAGGTCAACAGTGATCTTCACATCAGTCTGTTATTTTAGCATCATCAAATGTTAATCACTCTCTAGTTTTCCTGTTTTTCTTTCCATTTTCCAGAAACAGAGTTGTTTTTATAATCAGAACAACTGAAGGGCCTCAGGAGTGGAAACTGTGCACATGGGAGATGAAGGGTTACAGTGTTAGAATAGGAATGGCCCCACAGACTCCTGTGTTTGGATGCTTGGCTCTTAGGGAATGGCAATGTTGCAATAGTCATGGACTTGTTAGAGGAAGTCTGAGGTCTTATATATGCTCAAGCTCCATCCAGTGACAAGCAGACTCCCTGTTGCTTTCAGTGAAGACATAGAACTCTTGGCTCCAATGCCATGTGTGCCTGGACAACACCATTCTTACCCCGTGATGATAATTGACCAAACCTCTGAAAGGATAAGCCAGCCCCAATTAGCCATTTTCCTTTATAAGTATTGCCATGGTCACAGTGTCTCTTCACAGAAATAAGACCCTAACTAAGATGGACAAAAAGGACACCTTCAGGAATGGTCTTTACCATAAGTAAGTAAGTTTCCCTGCAGCTCAAAGGTTGAAAACACCAACAAATGTCAGTGTGCTGCTCTTGCCCTCTGTCAGTCAGATCAACTTTCCACATCAGTTATCAGCGCACCTACAGCTTAGGTCACTAACACTCCAGTCCTCGTAAGACTACTTAAAATACAACATCTGACCCCAAGCAGATTCAGTGTAAGGAAGGAGGAAAGAAATCAAACTTTCTTATTTTCTTAGGTCTGATGTGAATGGCTTGCAAACACTCTACATACCAGAAGTCAGTTCTTTCCTCAAGCTCCTCAGAAGTCTTGTGCAACTTCCTGGTGTTAAATTCTTGTAGCTGGCATTGCTCTTTCCCTGTCTTGCTGTAGCTAGACTGCATAATACCACCATCCCCCCCACCCCCGTCAAACACCACCACCTCCCAAAGACAAAAATACAACTGCTTGTCTTCCTTTACACAATCGGAGGAAGAGCAGAGCTTCCTAAGGTGTTTGAATCTGCAGTTGAGTATGACCATTTGAAGAGATAGAACCATATTGTAGAATATAAACAACTCATAACTGATTACTTGTCTATGTTGTTAGAAGTACTTTGATTGTTTTTAAATGACACAGCAGTATTCTTTCAAGTTGCCCTGAACCCACTTGTGTACTTTTCTATTTCTCTTGTCTCTAATCTTTTTCAAAAGAGGAAGAAATTTTAATCTTCTAGAGTTTTAAAATATAATAGTTTATTAAAAGTGTTTTCAGTGTTCCTTTTCATGAGAAGGAAAAAATACCTTTTATGTATGTTAAACTTGGCTTAACTTCAACTTTTTTCAAATCCATGTAGGATTTCTAAGTTTTAAAACTGTAACAGTTATCTATCAAAGAGGATCCTTACCTACTCCAGCCTGCTGAGTAAGAATACATTATAATTCGTGAGTTTCAGTGACACTCAGCTGCAAAACATCTCCAGTGAGAGCCCCCACTCCTTCTAGTGTTGCGTGGAATGCTTCTCAGAGAAGAAAGAACAGATGTGGTGAAAAGCAGAAATTTCTGCATTAGAGCTTGGCAGAAAACAAAACAGAGGAATTAAAAACAAAACAAAAAACAAAACAAAACAAACAAAAATAAAACAACCACCAGCTCCTGGAAAAACCTGATTTGCCATAGGAAAGCCCCTGACCATGTGAGCTGATATGCATCCTTTGATTGGCTGAAGAGTCACACATTGACTTGCTGTTTTCTGTTAATCCACTCCCAATGTCTACCTATTTCCTAGAGACTTTAACTACTTGTTCACTGATGATTACATCAGCTTATACTCTAGGTTTATTCTCCTTTTTAATTTATCAACTGCTGATTTGATAGGATTGCAAAAAGAAGCAAACAGGAATGCTTGATTTTGAAGCAGACACTGGTCCCTAAATTATAAATATTCCTGTTCTGTGTTTTAGCTGTTGTCATTCTAAGCAGAGACCACATGACCATGTATTTGCCTTATATTGATAAAGCAATGTTTCCCATTCTAAATTTCTTTAGCACTGTGACTTTGTCACAGAATTCTTTCTTCTTGCATGATGAAAATTTATGAATTTTTAATGGATTCATTGAAAAGTCATATGTTCATGGATGTTTTGCCTGTACACATATCTTTGCATCAGTTGTGGTGACTAGTGCCCTGGGAGTGTAGAAGAGAGCATTGGATCACCTGGAACTGGAGCTTCAAACAATATTGGGCTGCTCTGTGTGCTGCAAATCAATTGCTGGAAGTCACCTAAAAGAGCAACCAGTGTTCCTAACTGCTGAACCATCTCTCCAGCCTCCAGCCTCTGCTATGTTGCCTATACCCTTTGAACAATCAAATATTCCCTTGCATAGTTTTCCTAAAGTCTTTTATAAAAAGTAACGGTGTTCTAGTTTCAAGAATACTACTTTGACTTCCATGCCTAAATTTGTCTTCCACAGAGCCTATTCTTCAGTGGAATCTTGGGACTGAATTTATACAGAATAGTATCACACACTTATATGCCTTTGTGGAAGGTATCAAAGTGACAAGGAGCCCCTGTGCCAATGATGTGGCTTTAATAGGCCTTATTATGAGCCCATTGTTAAATGGTAAGTTTACAGTCTGATTGAATGTTAGAAGTAACCAGTGGTTTGTAATTGTTAAGGGTGGTTTTAAATGAAAGTGCACATGGAATGCATAGAGAGAGTAAAATGTATTGTTTTTCATGCCACCTCTACTGCCTATCAGTGTGATATGCTAGGAGAAATATTCCTCTGTTGTGGCCTTTGCCATGTGAATGGTGACTCATATCTGGGTATAATAGCATATGCTTATAATCCCAGCTACTTGGCAGTTTGAGGCAAAGTGACTCAGTTTAAGGTTAACTTTAGCGCCTTCTTTTAGACCCTGCTTCAAAACTCAACTAAGCAAGACCATCAGTCAATCAATAGGTAGCTGTCCTGACTGACTAGTCCTCTGTTCTCTAAGTTTGTTGCATATTCCCAGAGATGACCAAACCCACTGTCAGTGAGTCAATAGGGTCTTGAGGAAGGGAGTGAAGATGAAAGAAGAAAGGTAATTAGACACCACCACATTACGACTCCAGCAAGCACTGAAGCAAGTTTATTCTTTCCCAAGTGGCTTTCATACAATTCTAAGTACGTGCAAAGGAAAGGATCAGTTCTTGGTCAAGAAACAAACAAGGCATAAACAAAAGTCCTGTGATTACTGTACCCAGGAAATTATTAAGATGATCAAGATATAAGGAACACATTACTCAGCTGTATTTTTCCTTGTGCCTACTTCCTTGACTTAGCCCAATGTCAAATATTCTTGCCAATTTCCTTGAAGCAACACCAAGAGCTCCCCATGCAGAGACTTTTTTTATTGCCTTTACTCTATCTTCTTTTCTGCCATGTATAAGTCAGTATTGTTCTTATGGAAACATTTATTTATGCATTTATTATCTATGTATTTAAAAGGTATTTTCAACCTATTGTTAAGTATCTAGTGACACATGCAAAAAAAAATAGCTCTTTTTCTCTAAACTCTAATTTACAATACTTGTGGCAGCAAATGTATGGATTTTCCAACACTGTGCAATTTTTCTGTTTACTGACAAGACCAAGTGGGCATCTTGAGATTTAATTCATTTTCAGCAATAAAAGGTAGAGTCACCACCAACACTTACAAGTTAAAAAAAAAAAACACTGTCTCCTATTTCAGATTCCAGTAACAAGTCCTAGGCTGTGACCTGTACTTCTAACCTGGCTGCTATTAATCAAAAGATCCCATGAGCACCTTCTTAATTAAGTACATTTTATAGACAATTCACAGAACTCAGGGAAATTTCTCCTTCTGTGTCTGGATGCAATCAAAATTAGGCATCTTTAACAGTACCAGAGTTCTGTCAAGAATGTTACAAAAGATGCAGATAACAGCAAACAAAGAGGTACCAAGAGTAAGCTCTAGTACCCAAGTGCAGGAAGTTCTGTCCCATGATCTCTCAGGACATGATTATGTATGTCAACCTGGAATTCCTCAACCTGGAATCTAAAGATTGTAGGCTTCAATACATAGGAATGATCAATCATTAATTCATCCTCTAGTCTCTCCTTTCTTAGGTCTAGGTATGAAGGTGCAAGTCTCAACTTCAAAGTAGGGTTTGGTCTAGGCTGTGTTGAGATGAAGCTGAATGTCTCTTTCTCAACTGCCAGTTTTCAGAAACTTATTAAAGTAGACAATGAATGCAAATTTCATACTTCCTATGAGAAGTGCATGGTGCAAAAGTTACTGCTAATATTCAGGTGAAGTGTGAAAGAGAGAACATTGTCAAGTTTTTCTACTTAAGAAAGGTATCTTGACCAACTGCAGACTGTGGCTGCTATTGAGTAAGGGTCATTCATGCTATGAGCCAAGGAGATCTAAAGACGGAATGAATAAGTTTCTTTAGGGTTGCAATGATGATGCTAATACAAGTGATATCAGATTGGGGATATGGAGGAGGCAGAGAAAGAGGTGAGAATGGGGGAAGAAATGGAGAGAGAGAGAGAGAGAGAGAGAGAGAGAGAGAGAGAGAGAGATTGCTTTATTAGAGTGATAGATACTCTTATGTGTCAGGTGTGGTCCAAGAGAACTAGTAAAGGTATTTGCTTTTTAGTATCTCTAATGAAGATGGTTTCCTTCAATATACTCTCTAAAGTCTTTATGTAAAAAGAAGGTGGGGGAAGAGGACTGAACACCCAGAAATGCAGACCATCCTGAGACCACAGGTCAGACTGCCACTTCTGTCCACCTCTGCCATCATCCTTGGTCCAAGAGGAAACTGCATAGTGCTTCTGGACACAGGGACACAGGAGCAGTCAGTTGCCTGTACCTGCAGTACTGGTCTGTGCTCAGAATGGAACTGAACTGAACTGGTCAAACAGCTCCCTGCATCCAAATCCCATGGGGGAAAGAGCTGGACCCACAGAAGTGCAGACACTCCTGAGATGTTGGAGGAGAATACCCTATGCCCACATTCCCCACCCAAAAGAAAATCACCTAGTGCCAACTGAGACCCCTGGGTGCAAGGACCTAAGAGCAGTCGGGGCAGGACCCATCTGACTCCTGCCTGCACCAAGAGCTGAAAGACAGTCATCTAGAGCACCTACACACCTGAGAGCAGAACACCTGTTCCCAGAAAAGGCTAGAAAACAGGAAAACAGTTGTACAGGAGTGCTGACACAGGCCTACAGGAGGGTCAAGACACTGTAAGACACAGCAAGTCAAGTAAACACCAGAGACAACCCTATGGGGAGAGACAAGCACAGGAAAATAAGCAACAGAAACCAGGACTACTTGGCCAAGTTCTCATCAAAGACAAGTTCTCCCACTAAATAAAATACTGGATATTCAACCATACCAGAAAAGTGAGATTTAGATTTAAAATCACATTTTATGATAATGATGGAGGACTTTAAGAAGGACATAAATAACTCCTTAAAAGAAATGCAGGACAACACAGGTTAACAAGCAGATGCCCTTAAAGAGGAAACACAAAAATCCCTGAAAGAATTACAGGAAAACACAACCAAACACGTGAAGGAATTGAACAAAACGATTCAGGATTTGAATATGAAAATAGAAACAATAAAGAAAGCACAAAGTGAGGAAACCCTGGAGGTAGAAAACTTAAGGAAGAGATCAGGAGTCATAGATACAAGTATCACCAGCAGAATACAAGAGATAGAAGAGAGAATCTCAGTGGCAAAGATACCATAGAAATCATTGACACAACCAAGATAATGTAAAATGCAAAAAGCTCCTAGCCCAAAACATCCAGGAAATCCAGGACACAATGAGAAGATCAAACCTAAGAATAATAGGTATAGAAGAGAGCGAAGACTCCCAAATTAAAGGCCCAGTAAATATCTTCAACAAAATTATAGAAGAAAACTTTCATAACCTAAAGAAAGAGATTCCCATAAACATACAAGAAGCCTACAGAACTCCAAATAGATTGGACCAGAAGAGAAATTACTCCCATCACATAATAGTCAAAACACCAAATTCACAAAACAAAGAAAGAATAGTAAAATCGGTAAGGGAAAAAGGTCAAGTGACATATAAAGGCAGACCTATCAGAATTACACCAGACTTCTCACCAGAGACTGTGAAATCCAGAAGATCCTGAACAGATGTCATACAGACCCTAAGAAAATACAAATGCCAGCCCAGGCTAGTATATCAAGCAAAATTCTCAATTAAGATAGATGGAGAAGTCAAGTTATTCCATGGCAAAACCAACTCAGGTGACAGCAGATGCTGGTGAGGATGTGGAGAAAGGGGAACATTCCTCCACTGTTGGTCAGACTGCAAACTGGGTACAAAAACTCTGGAAATCAGTCTGGAAGTTCCTCAGAAAATTAGACATTCTACTACCTGAGGACCCAGCTATACCACTCCTTGGCATATACCCAAAAGATGCTCCAACACACAACAAAGACACATGTTCCACTATGTTCATAGCAACCTTATTTATAATAGCCAGAAGCTGGAAAGAATCCAGATTCCCTTCAACAGAATAGGTTCAAAAAATGTGGTACATCTACACAATGGAGTACTACTCACCTATCAAAACAATGACTTCATGAAATTCATAGGATGGAACTAGAAAATATCATCCTGAGTGAAGTCACAGAAAAATACCCATGGTATGCATACATCGATAAGTGGATATTAGCCCAAAAGCTCGAATTACCCAAAATGCAATCCACAGACCACTGGAAGCTGAAGGATGAAGAAGGATGACTAAAATGCTGATGGTCCCACTCCTTCTTAAAAGGGAGAACGAAAGTATCCATAGCAGAGGAATTGGTAGCAAAATTTAGAGCAGAGAATGAGAGAATGGCTATTCAGAATCTGCCCCACATGTGGTCCATATATATACAGCCACCAAAACTAGATAAGATTGATGAAGCTAAAAATTGCATGCTGAAAGGGACGGGATATAGATCTCTACTGAGAGACACATCCAGAGTATGTCAAATACAGAGGTAAACACTAGCAGCAAACCACTGAACTGTGAATGGGACCCCCCCTTTGGGGGAAATAGAGGAAGGGTTGAAAGAGCTGAAGGGGCTTGCAACCCCATAAGAATAACAATGCCAAACAACCAGAGCTTCCAGGGACTAAGCCACTACCCAAAGACTATACATGGACTAACCCTGGGCTCCAACTGCATAGGTAGCAATGAATAGCCTAGTAATGGCACCAGTGGAAGCCCTTGGTCCTGCCAAGACTGAACCCCCAGTGAACAGGATTGTTGGGGGGAGGGCGGTAAGGGAGGAACACCCATATAGAAGGGGAGGCGGAGGGGTTATGGGGAAGTTGGCCTGGAAACCGGGAAAGGGAATAACAATTGAAATGTAAATAAGAAATACCCAATGTAATAAAGATGGAGGGAAAAAAAAAAAAGGAATAACAATGCCAACCAACCAGAGCTTCCAGGGACTAAACCACTACCCAAAGACTGACCCATGGCTCCAACTGCATATGTAGCAGAGAATAGCCTTGTTGGGGCACCAGTGGAAGGGGAATCACTCAGTCCTGCCAAGGTTGGACCACCAATGCAGGGGAATGTTGGGGCGTCGTTAAGGGGGGTGTGGATTGGGGGGGAACAGCCTTATGGGGGAGGGGGAGGGGATAGTAGGCGTATGGACAGGAAACCAAGAAAGGAAATGACATTTGAAATGTAAATGAAGAAATATATCCAATTAAAAAAGCTAATAAATAAATACAGAAATACATAAATAAATGAAAGGAATTTTAAATCAAAAAAAAAGAAGGTAGAAGGCTAGAACAAACATTCATTCGTTTTTTACTACATGTATCCTGCAACAATGACACTATGTAATTGTCATGAAAAAAGAGCACACCAAGAAAAATAAGGAAAAGGCTGTAGAAAAAATGAAACTATGGGGTAAAAGAATGAAGAAAAACTAAAGAGAATACAAGCAGTTACATTCCAAGTAATGTAGGTAGTTTCAGTGAAAGCTTTTGCTTTTCTTTGTTATTGTTTTGGGACACAATATTAGTGGGTAGCTGGCTGGAGCGGCTGGCCTGGAAATCACTATGCAGACCAGGCTGACTTCAAACTCAAAAACATCCATGTGCCTCTGCCTGTCATGTACTGGGATTAAAGATTCATGCCACCAGTCCAAGCAATAATTTCTCCTTTGTGTCTGAATAGTCAAAATTAAGCATCTTTAACAGTGACGAATAAATGATCAAACCTTGAGGTAAGATTGAGAACAAACCATACACACACACACACACACACACACACACTTTCCTAGAGTACCTGTAATATAGTAATAGATTTAATCAATGTATTTAGAGTAACAATAGAAAAAGTCTTCTTCCAAATTAGTAGAATTACCATGTCTTAGAGTCTGTTGCATACCTCTAATGTAAATGTCTTCTGTTGAATTAGTTTAGTCATGATCATGTTGTCATGCCTCCCTCTGCTCTCCCTATTTGAGAAGCTATGTCAACCCAGATGAAAACTCAGCCCATTGCCTTCTTTATTCCATTGATGCCTCTTTCTCTTTATCCATGTACCCAAACCATCACTCCATGCACCTCAGTAGAGCATCCATGCTCAGCCTTATATGTTCTATCATGATAGAACCCATGCAATAGTCACAGGAGGCAACAAGGTGGTTCATAAAATATTATGGAATAACCTGGACCTACTTCATCTTCCCAATGTCTTGGGAAGTGAAAGTGTGATGCAAAGTGAAGAGAGGAAAGATCAGTTTCTTTGATGGCTATTCTTGGTTGTCACATTGACTATATATGCAATTAATTAAAACCCAAAATGATGGGTATTCCCACGGGGAATTTTTCTTTCACTGGAAATAGCATGACCCAATTATTGTCTAGATCATTTGAGTAGGGAAGAACCACCTTTAATCTAGGCCACACCCTTTGGTGGATGCCTTAATAAAGGACATGTAAAAATGAAGCATTTGCTCTTTGCCTGCTTGTTCTTGCTGTCACTGGCAAGTTCATTCCCTCACTGGCATTATACCCTACCTGTGGGTCCAAGTTATGCCCAGCTGCTGGAGGGTGGGACAGACTACTGGGAGGCCAAATGGGAGGAGTGCTCGTGACTGCCTTTAACCAGGAACACTGCTGTCAGGGGCTAGACATTCCACAAGCACCGAGCAGCACTCGGGGGTGGAGGGAAAGCCACTTTAAGATGTGAGAGGCTGAAACTTGGGTTCCCTGACTTTCAGAAATCCAGTCAGTGCCTGGGATATTGCACAGAGGTGTTGGGAACAAAGATTCAGGAACCAGTTCATGAGCCGCAATGAAGTTGGGACCAGGTGTTCCCAAACTCCTGGGCATCCAGGTGCTGCTGAGTTGAGCAGAGTTGGAAACAAGAGTTGCAGGCCCACAGGCCGAGGACTAAGACGAACCTGGGGCCAGGGAAATGAACTCCAGCTTAGCTTTCTCGTGATTGTCCTTAGCTTGGCAGTGGTTGTAGGAAGTGCAGAGAGGCATTCTATGGGAGACATAGTCTACAGCTGTGTAGGCAAAGGCCTTCTTCATGCTCTCCACAGCGGTTTTGATAGAAGAGACTCTTTATCCCTACTGTTTAATCTACTGTTCATCGTGGAAAATGGATGCATATCAACTTCTCAGAGTGGAACTGAGATTTTTTTTTGCAACAAGGAATGTCTGGGAAAGGAAGCTTTATTGGCTAAACACTCAGGGCCTCTAGATATCTAATTAGTATGGAGAACTCTGTCCTGGGGTTACATGACCACAAGTCACATTTCCTTATGTATGAAGTATGACAGGTGTTCCAGGCCAGGAATCTGACAAGGAGTAGGGAGCTGCCTACCATCTCAGATGAGTGCCCAGGTGCTGGGAACTCAACCCACTCAAATTACCAAGTTTCCTAGTACGGTCCACTGTCTCACACCTACCTCTTTTTTTATTATTATTATTAACTTGAGTATTTCTTATATACATTTCGAGTGTTATTCCCTTTCCCGGTCTCCAGGCAAACATCCCCCTCCCCCCTGCCCTTCTTTATGGGTATTCCCCTCCCCATCCTCCCCCAACTTGCCGCCCTCCCCCCAACAATCTAGTTCACTGGGGGTTCAGTCTTAGCAGGACCCAAGGCTTCCCCTTCCACTGGTGCTCTTACTAGGATATTCATTGCTACCTATGAGGTCAGAGTCCAGGGTCAGTCCATGTATAGTCTTTAGGTAGTGGCGTAGTCCCTGGAAGCTCTGGTTGCTTGGCATTGTTGTACATATGGTCTCGAGCCCCTTCAAGCTCTTCCAGTTCTTTCTCTGATTCCTTCAACTGGGGTCCTATTCTCAGTTCAGTGGTTTGCTGCTGGCATACACCTCTGTGTTTGCTGTATTCTGGCTGTGTCTCTCGGGAGAGATCTACATCCGGCTCCTATCGGCCTGCACTTCTTTGCTTCATCCATCTTGTCTAATTGGATGGCTGTGCATGGGCCATATGTGGGGCAGGCTCTGAATGGGTGTTCCTTCTGTGTCTGTTTTAATCTTTGCCTCTCTATTCCCTGCCAAGGGTATTCTTGTTCCCCTTTTAAAGAAGGAGTGAAGCATTCACATTTTGATCATCCGTCTTGAGTTTCATGTGTTCTGTGCATCTAGGGTAATTCAAGCATTTGGGCTAATAGTCACTTATCAATGAGTGCATACCATGTGTGTTTTTCTGTAATTGGGTTACCTCACTCCGGATGATATTTTCCAGTTCCCTCCATTTGCCTATGAATTTCGTAAAGTCATTGTTTTTTATAGCAGAGTAATATTCCATTGTGTAGATGTACCACATTTTTGTATCCATTCT